>NW_026559867.1:107500-127500 GCF_027744805.1 Dunckerocampus dactyliophorus | reverse complement strand
CCTCTGACACCTGCGAAGCAGCAAAGTGCTCCTTTTCGATTCCTTCCGCCACCCGGAGGTGGAGCGCGGACCCAGCCACCGCGCCGGAGCGAGCAGCAGCCTCGCTCCGAGTGTGCGCCCGCAGACGAAGCACGGCCAGAGGCCGCCGGATGCCGCCCATGGCGGGCGCACACACTTTTCTGACACCTACGAAGCACCCAAGTGCTGCTTTTTGGGATTCGCCACCCGGAGGTGGAGCGCGGACAAAGCCACCGCGCCTAGTGTGCACCCGCAGACGAAGCACGGCCAGAGGCCGCCGGATGCCGCCCATGGCGAGCGCACACACTTTGCGGACACCTCGGATTGGCCACCCGGAGGTGGAGAGCGACCCGCAGACGAAGCACGGCCAGGGGCCGCCGGATGCCGCCCATGGCGGGCGCTCTCGCTCCTCGGACAGCTCCATCGGCGCAGCATGGCGCTCGCGGTCGTCATTACCCGCTGGCGAGGCGCGGCCAGGGCCGCCAGGCGTCGCCTATCGCGTGCGCAAACTCCCAGCAAGCACCAACGTGCTCCTTTGGATGTTGTCATCCGGAGGTGATAGCGCGGCCCGGGCCGCCTGACGCGGCCCATCGCGGGCGCTCCTCGTCGGACACCTGCGTCACACAGCCTGGGTGCCAGCTGTGGAGTGACACTTAGAGAAAAAGAAGCACAAGTCACTCATATCAAAGTTCCCGTTCCCTTTTGTTTGTGTCACGCTTGGAAATGCTTGAGAGGTGACACTTTGTCAAAATTGCAGCTGGTGTCTCATCATCATCATCACCGCTGCTCATCAGCCTTCCTTGGATGCCTGCCATGCACGCGGCCCAACGGGGCACTCAGATGGGGTGGGCAGCCCGGACCGCCTTGCGCGGCCCAACACGGGCGCCCAGGGGGACGCGGAAACCCGTTTTAGAAAATAACCTCCAGGGGTTTTCCAAGAGCGGCACAGCCCCAGCTCACGTCCGTGTTTCAGTGCGTCAAAAGCGGATTCAAAAGTGTGCTTTTCTCGGTACTTCCCCTGGAGGTCAGTGTTTCTAAAAACTGGGTTTCCGAAATCGTGCTGGAGGTGTTTTGGTCAACCAGGAAAAATGGCATTTACGGGAGAGGGTAAAGTATACCCCCCCCCCCCCTCTCGGCTGATTTACCCTCTCCCGTAAACGCGTTTTTTCCTGGTCGACCAAAACACTCATTGACTCCCATTCATTTGACACTTTGTCATTTTTTCAGCACTTTTTTCGCGCATTGGGTACTCCGCCCATTGACTCCCATTCATTTGACACTTTGTCGTTTTTCCAGACCTTTTTTCACGCATTGGGTACTCCGCCCATTCACTCCCATTCATTTGACACTTTGTCGTTTTTTCAGCACTTTTTTCGCGCATTGGGTACTCCGCCCCATTCACTCCCATTCATTTCACACTTAGAAAAATCATCCGAGCGGCTCTCCACGCATTTTATAGCCGCTTTGGGGCTCCAGCCGCCTCGGCCTTCATTTCTGACTAGGCTCGTGTGGACTTTGTCGTTTTTTCAGCACTTTTTTCGCGCATTGGGTACTCCGCCCCATTCACTCCCATTCATTTCACACTTTGAAAAATCATCCGAGCGGCTCTCCACGCGTTTTATAGCCGCTTTGGGGCTCCAGCCGCCTCGGACTGCATTTCTGACTAGGCTCGTGTGGACTTTGTCGTTTTTTCAGCACTTTTTTTACACATTGGGTACTCTGCCCCATTCACTCCCATTCATTTGACACTTTGAAAAATCATCCGAGCGGCTCTCCACGCGTTTTATAGCCGCTTTGGGGCTCCAGCCGCCTCGGACTGCATTTCTGACTAGGCTCGTGTGGACTTTGTCGTTTTTTCAGCACTTTTTTTACACATTGGGTACTCTGCCCCATTCACTCCCATTCATTTGACACTTTGAAAAATCATCCGAGCGGCTCTCCACGCGTTTTATAGCCGCTTTCAGACTCCTGCCGCCTCGCCTGCACTTCCGCCTCGGTCCGTTAGGATTTAGGCCTTTTTTCAGCACTTTTTCTCCGTTCCTCCGGGGCGACAGCGGCTCTCCACGCATTTTATAGCCGTTTTCAGACTCCTGCCGCCTCGCCTGCACTTCCGCCTCGGTCCGTTAGGATTTAGGCCTTTTTTCAGCACTTTTTCTCCGTTCCTCCGGGGCGACAGCGGCTCTCCACGCATTTTATAGCCGTTTTCAGACTCCTGCCGCCTCGCCTGCACTTCCGCCTCGGTCCGTTAGGATTTAGGCCTTTTTTCAGCACTTTTTCTCCGTTCCTCCGGGGCGACAGCGGCTCTCCACGCATTTTATAGCCGTTTTCAGACTCCTGCCGCCTCGCCTGCACTTCCGCCTCGGTCCGTTAGGATTTAGGCCTTTTTTCAGCACTTTTTCTCCGTTCCTCCGGGGCGACAGCGGCTCTCCACGCATTTTATAGCCGTTTTCAGACTCCTGCCGCCTCGCCTGCACTTCCGCCTCGGTCCGTTAGGATTTAGGCCTTTTTTCAGCACTTTTTCTCCGTTTCTCCGGGGCGACAGCGGCTCTCCACGCATTTTATAGCCGTTTTCAGACTCCTGCCGCCTCGCCTGCACTTCCGCCTAGGTCCGTTAGGATTTAGGCCTTTTTTCAGCACTTTTTCTCCGTTTCTCCGGGGCGACAGCGGCTCTCCACGCTTTTTATAGCGGTTTTCAGACTCCTGCCGCCTCGCCTGCACTTCCGCCTAGGTCCGTTAGGATTTAGGCCTTTTTTCAGCACTTTTTCTCCGTTCCTCCGGGGCGACAGCGGCTCTCCACGCTTTTTATAGCCGCTTTGGGGCTTTAGCCGCCTCGGCCTGCATTTCTGACTAGGCTCGTGTGGACTTTTTCAGCACTTTTTTTGTGCATTGGGTACTCTCGCCCATTGACTCCCATTCATTTGACACTTTGTCATATTTTCAGCACTTTTTTGGCGCATTGGGTACTCTCGCCCATTGACTCCCATTCATTTGACACTTTGTCATATTTTCAGCACTTTTTTGGCGCATTGGGTACTCTCGCCCATTGACTTCAATGCATTTACTGCAACTCCTGCCTGTGTCCGCCAGAGGGCGTCTGGCTTAACAGCGGCTCTCCACGCTATTTCTATCCGCTTTGAGGCTCCAGGCAGCTCGGCCTGGGTTTCTGAATTTCTCCCTTGACACTTTGTTACTTTTTCACCTTTTTTCTCATTTCATCCAGGGACACAGCGGCTCTCCACAGACTTTCCCGCGGCCCCTGGGCTCCAGGACCCTAGGCATGGGTTTCTGCCTAGCTCCCTTGACACTTTGCCATTTTTTCACCTTTTTTCTCATTTCATCCAGGGACACAGCGGCTCTCCACAGACTTTCCCGCGGCCCCTGGGCTCCAGGACCCTAGGCATGGGTTTCTGCCTAGCTCCCTTGACACTTTGCCATTTTTTCACCCTTTTTCTCATTTCATCCAGGGGCACAGCGGCTCTCCACAGACTTTCCCGCGGCCCCTGGGCTCCAGGACCCTAGGCATGGGTTTCTGCCTAGCTCCCTTGACACTTTGCCATTTTTTCACCTTTTTTCTCATTTCATCCAGGGACACAGCGGCTCTCCACAGACTTTCCCGCGGCCCCTGGGCTCCAGGACCCTAGGCATGGGTTTCTGCCTAGCTCCCTTGACACTTTGCCATTTTTTCACCCTTTTTCTCATTTCATCCAGGGGCACAGCGGCTCTCCACAGACTTTCCCGCGGCCCCTGGGCTCCAGGACCCTAGGCATGGGTTTCTGCCTAGCTCCCTTGACACTTTGCCATTTTTTCACCTTTTTTCTCATTTCATCCAGGGACACAGCGGCTCTCCACAGACTTTCCCGCGGCCCCTGGGCTCCAGGACCCTAGGCATGGGTTTCTGCCTAGCTCCCTTGACACTTTGCCATTTTTTCACCCTTTTTCTCATTTCATCCAGGGCAACAGCGGCTTTCCACAGACTTTGCAGCCGCCCCTGGGCTCCAGGACCCTAGGCATGGGTTTCTGCCTAGCTCCCTTGACACTTTGCCATTTTTCCACCTTTTTTCTCATTTCATCCAGGGACACAGCGGCTCTCCACAGACTTTGCAGCCGCCCCTGGGCTCCAGGCAGCTCGGCCTGAGTTTCTGAATTTCTCCCTTGACACTTTGCCATTTTTCCACCCTTTTTCTCATTTCATCCAGGGACACAGCGGCTCTCCACAGACTTTGCAGCCGCCCCTGGGCTCCAGGACCCTAGGCATGGGTTTCTGCCTAGCTCCCTTGACACTTTGCCATTTTTTCACCCTTTTTCTCAATTCATCCAGGGACACAGCGGCTCTCCACAGACTTTACAGCCGCCCCTGGGCTCCAGGACCCTAGGCATGGGTTTCTGAATTTTTCCCTTGACACTTTGCCATTTTTTCACCCTTTTTCTCATTTCATCCAGGGACACAGCGGCTCTCCACAGACTTTACAGCCGCCCCTGGGCTCCAGGCAGCTCGGCCTGAGTTTCTGAATTTCTCCCTTGACACTTTGCCATTTTTTCACCCTTTTTCTCAATTCATCCAGGGACACAGCGGCTCTCACAGACTTTAGAACCGCCCCTGGGCTCCAGGACCCTAGGCATGGGTTTCTGCCTAGCTCCCTTGACACTTTGCCATTTTTTCACCTTTTTTCTCATTTCATCCAGGGACACAGCGGCACTCCACAGACTTTACAGCCGCCCCTGGGCTCCAGGCAGCTCGGCCTGGGTTTCTGAATTTCTCCCTTGACACTTTGCCATTTTTTCACCTTTTTTCTCATTTCATCCAGGGACACAGCGGCTCTCCACAGACTTTGCAGCCGCCCCTGGGCTCCAGGACCCTAGGCATGGGTTTCTGAATTTTTCCCTTGACACTTTGCCATTTTTTCACCCTTTTTCTCATTTCATCCAGGGACACAGCGGCTCTCCACACACTTTAGAACCGCCCCTGGGCTCCAGGACCCTAGGCATGGGTTTCTGCCTAGCTCCCTTGACACTTTGCCATTTTTTCACCTTTTTTCTCATTTCATCCAGGGACACAGCGGCTCTCCACAGACTTTGCAGCCGCCCCTGGGCTCCAGCCAGCTCGGCCTGAGTTTCTGAATTTCTCCCTTGACACTTTGCCATTTTTTCACCTTTTTTCTCATTTCATCCAGGGACACAGCGGCTCTCACAGGCTTTAGAAACGCCCCTGGGCTCCAGGACCCTAGGCATGGGTTTCTGCCTAGCTCCCTTGACACTTTGCCATTTTTTCACCCTTTTTCTCATTTCATCCAGGGACACAGCGGCTCTCACAGACTTTAGAACCGCCCCTGGGCTCCAGGACCCTAGGCATGGGTTTCTGCCTAGCTCCCTTGACACTTTGCCATTTTTTCACCTTTTTTCTCATTTCATCCAGGGCAACAGCGGCTCTCCACAGACTTTCCCGCGGCCCCTGGGCTCCAGGACCCTAGGCATGGGTTTCTGCCTAGCTCCCTTGACACTTTGCCATTTTTTCACCCTTTTTCTCATTTCATCCAGGGACACAGCGGCTCTCACAGACTTTAGAACCGCCCCTGGGCTCCAGGACGCAAGGCATGGCTTACTCTCGCCCATTGACTTCAATGCATTTACTGCAACTCCTGCCTGTGTCCGCCAGAGGGCGTCTGGCTTAACAGCGGCTCTCCACGCTATTTCTATCCGCTTTGAGGCTCCAGGCAGCTCGGCCTGAGTTTCTGAATTTCTCCCTTGACACTTTGCCATTTTTTCACCTTTTTTCTCATTTCATCCAGGGACACAGCGGCTCTCCACAGACTTTGCAGCCGCCCCTGGGCTCCAGGCAGCTCGGCCTGGGTTTCTGAATTTCTCCCTTGACACTTTGCCATTTTTTCACCCATTTTCTCATTTCATCCAGGGACACAGCGGCACTCCACAGACTTTACAGCCGCCCCTGGGCTCCAGGCAGCTCGGCATGGGTTTCTGCCTAGCTCCCTTGACACTTTGCCATTTTTTCACCCTTTTTCTCAATTCATCCAGGGACACAGCGGCTCTCACAGACTTTAGAACCGCCCCTGGGCTCCAGGACCCTAGGCATGGGTTTCTGCCTAGCTCCCTTGACACTTTGCCATTTTTTCACCTTTTTTCTCATTTCATCCAGGGACACAGCGGCACTCCACAGACTTTACAGCCGCCCCTGGGCTCCAGGCAGCTCGGCCTGGGTTTCTGAATTTCTCCCTTGACACTTTGCCATTTTTTCACCTTTTTTCTCATTTCATCCAGGGACACAGCGGCTCTCCACAGACTTTGCAGCCGCCCCTGGGCTCCAGGACCCTAGGCATGGGTTTCTGAATTTTTCCCTTGACACTTTGCCATTTTTTCACCCTTTTTCTCATTTCATCCAGGGACACAGCGGCTCTCCACAGACTTTGCAGCCGCCCCTGGGCTCCAGGCAGCTCGGCCTGGGTTTCTGAATTTCTCCCTTGACACTTTGTTACTTTTTCACCTTTTTTCTCATTTCATCCAGGGACACAGCGGCTCTCCACAGACTTTCCCGCGGCCCCTGGGCTCCAGGACCCTAGGCATGGGTTTCTGCCTAGCTCCCTTGACACTTTGCCATTTTTCCACCTTTTTTCTCATTTCATCCAGGGACACAGCGGCTCTCCACAGACTTTGCAGCCGCCCCTGGGCTCCAGGCAGCTCGGCCTGGGTTTCTGAATTTCTCCCTTGACACTTTGCCATTTTTCCACCCTTTTTCTCATTTCATCCAGGGACACAGCGGCTCTCCACAGACTTTGCAGCCGCCCCTGGGCTCCAGGACCCTAGGCATGGGTTTCTGCCTAGCTCCCTTGACACTTTGCCATTTTTTCACCCTTTTTCTCAATTCATCCAGGGACACAGCGGCTCTCCACACACTTTAGAACCGCCCCTGGGCTCCAGGCAGCTCGGCCTGAGTTTCTGAATTTCTCCCTTGACACTTTGCCATTTTTTCACCCTTTTTCTCATTTCATCCAGGGACACAGCGGCACTCCACAGACTTTACAGCCGCCCCTGGGCTCCAGGCAGCTCGGCATGGGTTTCTGCCTAGCTCCCTTGACACTTTGCCATTTTTCCACCCTTTTTCTCATTTCATCCAGGGACACAGCGGCTCTCCACAGACTTTGCAGCCGCCCCTGGGCTCCAGGACCCTAGGCATGGGTTTCTGCCTAGCTCCCTTGACACTTTGCCATTTTTTCACCCTTTTTCTCAATTCATCCAGGGACACAGCGGCTCTCCACACACTTTAGAACCGCCCCTGGGCTCCAGGCAGCTCGGCCTGAGTTTCTGAATTTCTCCCTTGACACTTTGCCATTTTTTCACCTTTTTTCTCATTTCATCCAGGGCAACAGCGGCTCTCCACAGACTTTCCCGCGGCCCCTGGGCTCCAGGACCCTAGGCATGGGTTTCTGCCTAGCTCCCTTGACACTTTGCCATTTTTTCACCCTTTTTCTCATTTCATCCAGGGACACAGCGGCTCTCACAGACTTTAGAACCGCCCCTGGGCTCCAGGACGCAAGGCATGGCTTACTCTCGCCCATTGACTTCAATGCATTTACTGCAACTCCTGCCTGTGTCCGCCAGAGGGCGTCTGGCTTAACAGCGGCTCTCCACGCTATTTCTATCCGCTTTGAGGCTCCAGGCAGCTCGGCCTGAGTTTCTGAATTTCTCCCTTGACACTTTGCCATTTTTTCACCTTTTTTCTCATTTCATCCAGGGACACAGCGGCTCTCCACAGACTTTGCAGCCGCCCCTGGGCTCCAGGCAGCTCGGCCTGGGTTTCTGAATTTCTCCCTTGACACTTTGCCATTTTTTCACCCATTTTCTCATTTCATCCAGGGACACAGCGGCACTCCACAGACTTTACAGCCGCCCCTGGGCTCCAGGCAGCTCGGCATGGGTTTCTGCCTAGCTCCCTTGACACTTTGCCATTTTTTCACCCTTTTTCTCAATTCATCCAGGGACACAGCGGCTCTCACAGACTTTAGAACCGCCCCTGGGCTCCAGGACCCTAGGCATGGGTTTCTGCCTAGCTCCCTTGACACTTTGCCATTTTTTCACCTTTTTTCTCATTTCATCCAGGGACACAGCGGCACTCCACAGACTTTACAGCCGCCCCTGGGCTCCAGGCAGCTCGGCCTGGGTTTCTGAATTTCTCCCTTGACACTTTGCCATTTTTTCACCTTTTTTCTCATTTCATCCAGGGACACAGCGGCTCTCCACAGACTTTGCAGCCGCCCCTGGGCTCCAGGACCCTAGGCATGGGTTTCTGAATTTTTCCCTTGACACTTTGCCATTTTTTCACCCTTTTTCTCATTTCATCCAGGGACACAGCGGCTCTCCACAGACTTTGCAGCCGCCCCTGGGCTCCAGGCAGCTCGGCCTGGGTTTCTGAATTTCTCCCTTGACACTTTGTTACTTTTTCACCTTTTTTCTCATTTCATCCAGGGACACAGCGGCTCTCCACAGACTTTCCCGCGGCCCCTGGGCTCCAGGACCCTAGGCATGGGTTTCTGCCTAGCTCCCTTGACACTTTGCCATTTTTCCACCTTTTTTCTCATTTCATCCAGGGACACAGCGGCTCTCCACAGACTTTGCAGCCGCCCCTGGGCTCCAGGCAGCTCGGCCTGGGTTTCTGAATTTCTCCCTTGACACTTTGCCATTTTTCCACCCTTTTTCTCATTTCATCCAGGGACACAGCGGCTCTCCACAGACTTTGCAGCCGCCCCTGGGCTCCAGGACCCTAGGCATGGGTTTCTGCCTAGCTCCCTTGACACTTTGCCATTTTTTCACCCTTTTTCTCAATTCATCCAGGGACACAGCGGCTCTCCACACACTTTAGAACCGCCCCTGGGCTCCAGGCAGCTCGGCCTGAGTTTCTGAATTTCTCCCTTGACACTTTGCCATTTTTTCACCCTTTTTCTCATTTCATCCAGGGACACAGCGGCACTCCACAGACTTTACAGCCGCCCCTGGGCTCCAGGCAGCTCGGCATGGGTTTCTGCCTAGCTCCCTTGACACTTTGCCATTTTTCCACCCTTTTTCTCATTTCATCCAGGGACACAGCGGCTCTCCACAGACTTTGCAGCCGCCCCTGGGCTCCAGGACCCTAGGCATGGGTTTCTGCCTAGCTCCCTTGACACTTTGCCATTTTTTCACCCTTTTTCTCAATTCATCCAGGGACACAGCGGCTCTCCACACACTTTAGAACCGCCCCTGGGCTCCAGGCAGCTCGGCCTGAGTTTCTGAATTTCTCCCTTGACACTTTGCCATTTTTTCACCTTTTTTCTCATTTCATCCAGGGCAACAGCGGCTCTCCACAGACTTTCCCGCGGCCCCTGGGCTCCAGGACCCTAGGCATGGGTTTCTGCCTAGCTCCCTTGACACTTTGCCATTTTTTCACCCTTTTTCTCATTTCATCCAGGGACACAGCGGCTCTCACAGACTTTAGAACCGCCCCTGGGCTCCAGGACGCAAGGCATGGCTTACTCTCGCCCATTGACTTCAATGCATTTACTGCAACTCCTGCCTGTGTCCGCCAGAGGGCGTCTGGCTTAACAGCGGCTCTCCACGCTATTTCTATCCGCTTTGAGGCTCCAGGCAGCTCGGCCTGAGTTTCTGAATTTCTCCCTTGACACTTTGCCATTTTTTCACCTTTTTTCTCATTTCATCCAGGGACACAGCGGCTCTCCACAGACTTTGCAGCCGCCCCTGGGCTCCAGGCAGCTCGGCCTGGGTTTCTGAATTTCTCCCTTGACACTTTGCCATTTTTTCACCCATTTTCTCATTTCATCCAGGGACACAGCGGCACTCCACAGACTTTACAGCCGCCCCTGGGCTCCAGGCAGCTCGGCATGGGTTTCTGCCTAGCTCCCTTGACACTTTGCCATTTTTTCACCCTTTTTCTCAATTCATCCAGGGACACAGCGGCTCTCACAGACTTTAGAACCGCCCCTGGGCTCCAGGACCCTAGGCATGGGTTTCTGCCTAGCTCCCTTGACACTTTGCCATTTTTTCACCTTTTTTCTCATTTCATCCAGGGACACAGCGGCACTCCACAGACTTTACAGCCGCCCCTGGGCTCCAGGCAGCTCGGCCTGGGTTTCTGAATTTCTCCCTTGACACTTTGCCATTTTTTCACCTTTTTTCTCATTTCATCCAGGGACACAGCGGCTCTCCACAGACTTTGCAGCCGCCCCTGGGCTCCAGGACCCTAGGCATGGGTTTCTGAATTTTTCCCTTGACACTTTGCCATTTTTTCACCCTTTTTCTCATTTCATCCAGGGACACAGCGGCTCTCCACAGACTTTGCAGCCGCCCCTGGGCTCCAGGCAGCTCGGCCTGGGTTTCTGAATTTCTCCCTTGACACTTTGTTACTTTTTCACCTTTTTTCTCATTTCATCCAGGGACACAGCGGCTCTCCACAGACTTTCCCGCGGCCCCTGGGCTCCAGGACCCTAGGCATGGGTTTCTGCCTAGCTCCCTTGACACTTTGCCATTTTTCCACCTTTTTTCTCATTTCATCCAGGGACACAGCGGCTCTCCACAGACTTTGCAGCCGCCCCTGGGCTCCAGGCAGCTCGGCCTGGGTTTCTGAATTTCTCCCTTGACACTTTGCCATTTTTCCACCCTTTTTCTCATTTCATCCAGGGACACAGCGGCTCTCCACAGACTTTGCAGCCGCCCCTGGGCTCCAGGACCCTAGGCATGGGTTTCTGCCTAGCTCCCTTGACACTTTGCCATTTTTTCACCCTTTTTCTCAATTCATCCAGGGACACAGCGGCTCTCCACACACTTTAGAACCGCCCCTGGGCTCCAGGCAGCTCGGCCTGAGTTTCTGAATTTCTCCCTTGACACTTTGCCATTTTTTCACCCTTTTTCTCATTTCATCCAGGGACACAGCGGCACTCCACAGACTTTACAGCCGCCCCTGGGCTCCAGGCAGCTCGGCATGGGTTTCTGCCTAGCTCCCTTGACACTTTGCCATTTTTCCACCCTTTTTCTCATTTCATCCAGGGACACAGCGGCTCTCCACAGACTTTGCAGCCGCCCCTGGGCTCCAGGACCCTAGGCATGGGTTTCTGCCTAGCTCCCTTGACACTTTGCCATTTTTTCACCCTTTTTCTCAATTCATCCAGGGACACAGCGGCTCTCCACACACTTTAGAACCGCCCCTGGGCTCCAGGCAGCTCGGCCTGAGTTTCTGAATTTCTCCCTTGACACTTTGCCATTTTTTCACCTTTTTTCTCATTTCATCCAGGGCAACAGCGGCTCTCCACAGACTTTCCCGCGGCCCCTGGGCTCCAGGACCCTAGGCATGGGTTTCTGCCTAGCTCCCTTGACACTTTGCCATTTTTTCACCCTTTTTCTCATTTCATCCAGGGACACAGCGGCTCTCACAGACTTTAGAACCGCCCCTGGGCTCCAGGACGCAAGGCATGGCTTACTCTCGCCCATTGACTTCAATGCATTTACTGCAACTCCTGCCTGTGTCCGCCAGAGGGCGTCTGGCTTAACAGCGGCTCTCCACGCTATTTCTATCCGCTTTGAGGCTCCAGGCAGCTCGGCCTGAGTTTCTGAATTTCTCCCTTGACACTTTGCCATTTTTTCACCTTTTTTCTCATTTCATCCAGGGACACAGCGGCTCTCCACAGACTTTGCAGCCGCCCCTGGGCTCCAGGCAGCTCGGCCTGGGTTTCTGAATTTCTCCCTTGACACTTTGCCATTTTTTCACCCATTTTCTCATTTCATCCAGGGACACAGCGGCACTCCACAGACTTTACAGCCGCCCCTGGGCTCCAGGCAGCTCGGCATGGGTTTCTGCCTAGCTCCCTTGACACTTTGCCATTTTTTCACCCTTTTTCTCAATTCATCCAGGGACACAGCGGCTCTCACAGACTTTAGAACCGCCCCTGGGCTCCAGGACCCTAGGCATGGGTTTCTGCCTAGCTCCCTTGACACTTTGCCATTTTTTCACCTTTTTTCTCATTTCATCCAGGGACACAGCGGCACTCCACAGACTTTACAGCCGCCCCTGGGCTCCAGGCAGCTCGGCCTGGGTTTCTGAATTTCTCCCTTGACACTTTGCCATTTTTTCACCTTTTTTCTCATTTCATCCAGGGACACAGCGGCTCTCCACAGACTTTGCAGCCGCCCCTGGGCTCCAGGACCCTAGGCATGGGTTTCTGAATTTTTCCCTTGACACTTTGCCATTTTTTCACCCTTTTTCTCATTTCATCCAGGGACACAGCGGCTCTCCACAGACTTTGCAGCCGCCCCTGGGCTCCAGGCAGCTCGGCCTGGGTTTCTGAATTTCTCCCTTGACACTTTGTTACTTTTTCACCTTTTTTCTCATTTCATCCAGGGACACAGCGGCTCTCCACAGACTTTCCCGCGGCCCCTGGGCTCCAGGACCCTAGGCATGGGTTTCTGCCTAGCTCCCTTGACACTTTGCCATTTTTCCACCTTTTTTCTCATTTCATCCAGGGACACAGCGGCTCTCCACAGACTTTGCAGCCGCCCCTGGGCTCCAGGCAGCTCGGCCTGGGTTTCTGAATTTCTCCCTTGACACTTTGCCATTTTTCCACCCTTTTTCTCATTTCATCCAGGGACACAGCGGCTCTCCACAGACTTTGCAGCCGCCCCTGGGCTCCAGGACCCTAGGCATGGGTTTCTGCCTAGCTCCCTTGACACTTTGCCATTTTTTCACCCTTTTTCTCAATTCATCCAGGGACACAGCGGCTCTCCACACACTTTAGAACCGCCCCTGGGCTCCAGGCAGCTCGGCCTGAGTTTCTGAATTTCTCCCTTGACACTTTGCCATTTTTTCACCCTTTTTCTCATTTCATCCAGGGACACAGCGGCACTCCACAGACTTTACAGCCGCCCCTGGGCTCCAGGCAGCTCGGCATGGGTTTCTGCCTAGCTCCCTTGACACTTTGCCATTTTTCCACCCTTTTTCTCATTTCATCCAGGGACACAGCGGCTCTCCACAGACTTTGCAGCCGCCCCTGGGCTCCAGGACCCTAGGCATGGGTTTCTGCCTAGCTCCCTTGACACTTTGCCATTTTTTCACCCTTTTTCTCAATTCATCCAGGGACACAGCGGCTCTCCACACACTTTAGAACCGCCCCTGGGCTCCAGGCAGCTCGGCCTGAGTTTCTGAATTTCTCCCTTGACACTTTGCCATTTTTTCACCTTTTTTCTCATTTCATCCAGGGACACAGCGGCTCTCCACAGACTTTGCAGCCGCCCCTGGGCTCCAGGCAGCTCGGCCTGGGTTTCTGAATTTCTCCCTTGACACTTTGCCATTTTTTCACCCATTTTCTCATTTCATCCAGGGACACAGCGGCACTCCACAGACTTTACAGCCGCCCCTGGGCTCCAGGCAGCTCGGCATGGGTTTCTGCCTAGCTCCCTTGACACTTTGCCATTTTTCCACCCTTTTTCTCATTTCATCCAGGGACACAGCGGCTCTCACAGACTTTAGAACCGCCCCTGGGCTCCAGGCAGCTCGGCCTGAGTTTCTGAATTTCTCCCTTGACACTTTGCCATTTTTTCACCCTTTTTCTCATTTCATCCAGGGACACAGCGGCTCTCCACAGACTTTACAGCCGCCCCTGGGCTCCAGGACCCTAGGCATGGGTTTCTGAATTTCTCCCTTGACACTTTGCCATTTTTTCACCTTTTTTCTCATTTCATCCAGGGACACAGCGGCTCTCCACAGACTTTCCCGCGGCCCCTTGGCTCCAGGACCCTAGGCATGGGTTTCTGAATTTCTCCCTTGACACTTTGCCATTTTTTCACCTTTTTTCTCATTTCATCCAGGGCAACAGCGGCTCTCCACAGACTTTCCCGCGGCCCCTGGGCTCCAGGACCCTAGGCATGGGTTTCTGCCTAGCTCCCTTGACACTTTGCCATTTTTTCACCCTTTTTCTCATTTCATCCAGGGACACAGCGGCTCTCCACAGACTTTGCAGCCGCCCCTGGGCTCCAGGACCCTAGGCATGGGTTTCTGCCTAGCTCCCTTGACACTTTGCCATTTTTCCACCTTTTTTCTCATTTCATCCAGGGACACAGCGGCTCTCCACAGACTTTGCAGCCGCCCCTGGGCTCCAGGACCCTAGGCATGGGTTTCTGCCTAGCTCCCTTGACACTTTGCCATTTTTTCACCCTTTTTCTCATTTCATCCAGGGCAACAGCGGCTTTCCACAGACTTTGCAGCCGCCCCTGGGCTCCAGGACCCTAGGCATGGGTTTCTGCCTAGCTCCCTTGACACTTTGCCATTTTTTCACCCTTTTTCTCAATTCATCCAGGGACACAGCGGCTCTCCACACACTTTAGAACCGCCCCTGGGCTCCAGGCAGCTCGGCCTGAGTTTCTGAATTTCTCCCTTGACACTTTGCCATTTTTTCACCCTTTTTCTCAATTCATCCAGGGACACAGCGGCTCTCCACACACTTTAGAACCGCCCCTGGGCTCCAGGACCCTAGGCATGGGTTTCTGAATTTTTCCCTTGACACTTTGCCATTTTTTCACCCTTTTTCTCATTTCATCCAGGGACACAGCGGCTCTCCACAGACTTTCCCGCGGCCCCTGGGCTCCAGGACCGTAGGCATGGGTTTCTGCCTAGCTCCCTTGACACTTTGCCATTTTTTCACCTTTTTTCTCATTTCATCCAGGGACACAGCGGCTCTCCACAGACTTTGCATCCGCCCCTGGGCTCCAGGCAGCTCGGCCTGAGTTTCTGAATTTCTCCCTTGACACTTTGTTACTTTTTCACCTTTTTTCTCATTTCATCCAGGGACACAGCGGCTCTCCACAGACTTTCCCGCGGCCCCTGGGCTCCAGGACCCTAGGCATGGGTTTCTGCCTAGCTCCCTTGACACTTTGCCATTTTTTCACCTTTTTTCTCATTTCATCCAGGGCAACAGCGGCTCTCACAGACTTTAGAGCGGCCCCTGGGCTCCAGGACCCTAGGCATGGGTTTCTGCCTAGCTCCCTTGACACTTTGCCATTTTTTCACCTTTTTTCTCATTTCATCCAGGGACACAGCGGCTCTCCACAGACTTTACAGCCGCCCCTGGGCTCCAGGACCCTAGGCATGGGTTTCTGAATTTCTCCCTTGACACTTTGCCATTTTTTCACCTTTTTTCTCATTTCATCCAGGGCAACAGCGGCTCTCACATGCTTTAGAACCGCCCCTGGGCTCCAGGCAGCTCGGCCTGAGTTTCTGAATTTCTCCCTTGACACTTTGCCATTTTTCCACCCTTTTTCTCATTTCATCCAGGGCAACAGCGGCTCTCCACACACTTTAGAACCGCCCCTGGGCTCCAGGACGCAAGGCATGGGTTACTCTCGCCCATTGACTTCAATGCATTTACTGCAACTCCTGCCTGTGTCCGCCAGAGGGCGTCTGGCTTAACAGCGGCTCTCCACGCTATTTCTATCCGCTTTGAGGCTCCAGGCAGCTCGGCCTGGGTTTCTGAATTTCTCCCTTGACACTTTGTTACTTTTTCACCTTTTTTCTCATTTCATCCAGGGACACAGCGGCTCTCCACAGACTTTCCCGCGGCCCCTGGGCTCCAGGACCCTAGGCATGGGTTTCTGCCTAGCTCCCTTGACACTTTGCCATTTTTTCACCTTTTTTCTCATTTCATCCAGGGACACAGCGGCTCTCCACAGACTTTCCCGCGGCCCCTGGGCTCCAGGACCCTAGGCATGGGTTTCTGCCTAGCTCCCTTGACACTTTGCCATTTTTTCACCCTTTTTCTCATTTCATCCAGGGGCACAGCGGCTCTCCACAGACTTTCCCGCGGCCCCTGGGCTCCAGGCAGCTCGGCATGGGTTTCTGCCTAGCTCCCTTGACACTTTGCCATTTTTTCACCCTTTTTCTCATTTCATCCAGGGGCACAGCGGCTCTCCACAGACTTTCCCGCGGCCCCTGGGCTCCAGGACCCTAGGCATGGGTTTCTGCCTAGCTCCCTTGACACTTTGCCATTTTTTCACCTTTTTTCTCATTTCATCCAGGGACACAGCGGCTCTCCACAGACTTTCCCGCGGCCCCTGGGCTCCAGGACCCTAGGCATGGGTTTCTGCCTAGCTCCCTTGACACTTTGCCATTTTTTCACCCTTTTTCTCATTTCATCCAGGGGCACAGCGGCTCTCCACAGACTTTCCCGCGGCCCCTGGGCTCCAGGACCCTAGGCATGGGTTTCTGCCTAGCTCCCTTGACACTTTGCCATTTTTTCACCTTTTTTCTCATTTCATCCAGGGACACAGCGGCACTCCACAGACTTTACAGCCGCCCCTGGGCTCCAGGCAGCTCGGCCTGGGTTTCTGAATTTCTCCCTTGACACTTTGCCATTTTTTCACCTTTTTTCTCATTTCATCCAGGGACACAGCGGCTCTCCACAGACTTTGCAGCCGCCCCTGGGCTCCAGGACCCTAGGCATGGGTTTCTGAATTTTTCCCTTGACACTTTGCCATTTTTTCACCCTTTTTCTCATTTCATCCAGGGACACAGCGGCTCTCCACAGACTTTGCAGCCGCCCCTGGGCTCCAGGCAGCTCGGCCTGGGTTTCTGAATTTCTCCCTTGACACTTTGTTACTTTTTCACCTTTTTTCTCATTTCATCCAGGGACACAGCGGCTCTCCACAGACTTTCCCGCGGCCCCTGGGCTCCAGGACCCTAGGCATGGGTTTCTGCCTAGCTCCCTTGACACTTTGCCATTTTTCCACCTTTTTTCTCATTTCATCCAGGGACACAGCGGCTCTCCACAGACTTTGCAGCCGCCCCTGGGCTCCAGGCAGCTCGGCCTGGGTTTCTGAATTTCTCCCTTGACACTTTGCCATTTTTCCACCCTTTTTCTCATTTCATCCAGGGACACAGCGGCTCTCCACAGACTTTGCAGCCGCCCCTGGGCTCCAGGACCCTAGGCATGGGTTTCTGCCTAGCTCCCTTGACACTTTGCCATTTTTTCACCCTTTTTCTCAATTCATCCAGGGACACAGCGGCTCTCCACACACTTTAGAACCGCCCCTGGGCTCCAGGCAGCTCGGCCTGAGTTTCTGAATTTCTCCCTTGACACTTTGCCATTTTTTCACCCTTTTTCTCATTTCATCCAGGGACACAGCGGCACTCCACAGACTTTACAGCCGCCCCTGGGCTCCAGGCAGCTCGGCATGGGTTTCTGCCTAGCTCCCTTGACACTTTGCCATTTTTCCACCCTTTTTCTCATTTCATCCAGGGACACAGCGGCTCTCCACAGACTTTGCAGCCGCCCCTGGGCTCCAGGACCCTAGGCATGGGTTTCTGCCTAGCTCCCTTGACACTTTGCCATTTTTTCACCCTTTTTCTCAATTCATCCAGGGACACAGCGGCTCTCCACACACTTTAGAACCGCCCCTGGGCTCCAGGCAGCTCGGCCTGAGTTTCTGAATTTCTCCCTTGACACTTTGCCATTTTTTCACCCTTTTTCTCATTTCATCCAGGGACACAGCGGCACTCCACAGACTTTACAGCCGCCCCTGGGCTCCAGGCAGCTCGGCATGGGTTTCTGCCTAGCTCCCTTGACACTTTGCCATTTTTCCACCCTTTTTCTCATTTCATCCAGGGACACAGCGGCTCTCCACAGACTTTGCAGCCGCCCCTGGGCTCCAGGACCCTAGGCATGGGTTTCTGCCTAGCTCCCTTGACACTTTGCCATTTTTTCACCCTTTTTCTCATTTCATCCAGGGACACAGCGGCTCTCACAGACTTTAGAACCGCCCCTGGGCTCCAGGACCCTAGGCATGGGTTTCTGCCTAGCTCCCTTGACACTTTGCCATTTTTTCACCTTTTTTCTCATTTCATCCAGGGCAACAGCGGCTCTCCACAGACTTTCCCGCGGCCCCTGGGCTCCAGGACCCTAGGCATGGGTTTCTGCCTAGCTCCCTTGACACTTTGCCATTTTTTCACCCTTTTTCTCATTTCATCCAGGGACACAGCGGCTCTCACAGACTTTAGAACCGCCCCTGGGCTCCAGGACGCAAGGCATGGCTTACTCTCGCCCATTGACTTCAATGCATTTACTGCAACTCCTGCCTGTGTCCGCCAGAGGGCGTCTGGCTTAACAGCGGCTCTCCACGCTATTTCTATCCGCTTTGAGGCTCCAGGCAGCTCGGCCTGAGTTTCTGAATTTCTCCCTTGACACTTTGCCATTTTTTCACCTTTTTTCTCATTTCATCCAGGGACACAGCGGCTCTCCACAGACTTTGCAGCCGCCCCTGGGCTCCAGGCAGCTCGGCCTGGGTTTCTGAATTTCTCCCTTGACACTTTGCCATTTTTTCACCCATTTTCTCATTTCATCCAGGGACACAGCGGCACTCCACAGACTTTACAGCCGCCCCTGGGCTCCAGGCAGCTCGGCATGGGTTTCTGCCTAGCTCCCTTGACACTTTGCCATTTTTTCACCCTTTTTCTCAATTCATCCAGGGACACAGCGGCTCTCACAGACTTTAGAACCGCCCCTGGGCTCCAGGACCCTAGGCATGGGTTTCTGCCTAGCTCCCTTGACACTTTGCCATTTTTTCACCTTTTTTCTCATTTCATCCAGGGACACAGCGGCACTCCACAGACTTTACAGCCGCCCCTGGGCTCCAGGCAGCTCGGCCTGGGTTTCTGAATTTCTCCCTTGACACTTTGCCATTTTTTCACCTTTTTTCTCATTTCATCCAGGGACACAGCGGCTCTCCACAGACTTTGCAGCCGCCCCTGGGCTCCAGGACCCTAGGCATGGGTTTCTGAATTTTTCCCTTGACACTTTGCCATTTTTTCACCCTTTTTCTCATTTCATCCAGGGACACAGCGGCTCTCCACAGACTTTGCAGCCGCCCCTGGGCTCCAGGCAGCTCGGCCTGGGTTTCTGAATTTCTCCCTTGACACTTTGTTACTTTTTCACCTTTTTTCTCATTTCATCCAGGGACACAGCGGCTCTCCACAGACTTTCCCGCGGCCCCTGGGCTCCAGGACCCTAGGCATGGGTTTCTGCCTAGCTCCCTTGACACTTTGCCATTTTTCCACCTTTTTTCTCATTTCATCCAGGGACACAGCGGCTCTCCACAGACTTTGCAGCCGCCCCTGGGCTCCAGGCAGCTCGGCCTGGGTTTCTGAATTTCTCCCTTGACACTTTGCCATTTTTCCACCCTTTTTCTCATTTCATCCAGGGACACAGCGGCTCTCCACAGACTTTGCAGCCGCCCCTGGGCTCCAGGACCCTAGGCATGGGTTTCTGCCTAGCTCCCTTGACACTTTGCCATTTTTTCACCCTTTTTCTCAATTCATCCAGGGACACAGCGGCTCTCCACACACTTTAGAACCGCCCCTGGGCTCCAGGCAGCTCGGCCTGAGTTTCTGAATTTCTCCCTTGACACTTTGCCATTTTTTCACCCTTTTTCTCATTTCATCCAGGGACACAGCGGCACTCCACAGACTTTACAGCCGCCCCTGGGCTCCAGGCAGCTCGGCATGGGTTTCTGCCTAGCTCCCTTGACACTTTGCCATTTTTCCACCCTTTTTCTCATTTCATCCAGGGACACAGCGGCTCTCCACAGACTTTGCAGCCGCCCCTGGGCTCCAGGACCCTAGGCATGGGTTTCTGCCTAGCTCCCTTGACACTTTGCCATTTTTTCACCCTTTTTCTCAATTCATCCAGGGACACAGCGGCTCTCCACACACTTTAGAACCGCCCCTGGGCTCCAGGACCCTAGGCATGGGTTTCTGAATTTTTCCGTTGACACTTTGCCATTTTTTCACCCTTTTTCTCATTTCATCCAGGGACACAGCGGCTCTCGTAAACGGCAGCACCGCGCCCTGCCCGGAACTCCCCCCGCCCTGAGCGGGAGGCCCGCGACACCCGGGCATCGCCGGCGAGTTACCGAGGGGTGGAACCGGGGGCAAGGCGGACGCCGAAACC
>NW_026559867.1:57500-102500 GCF_027744805.1 Dunckerocampus dactyliophorus | reverse complement strand
AAAAATGGCAAAGTGTCAAGGGAGCTAGGCAGAAACCCATGCCTAGGGTCCTGGAGCCCAGGGGCGGCTGCAAAGTCTGTGGAGAGCCGCTGTTGCCCTGGATGAAATGAGAAAAAGGGTGAAAAAATGGCAAAGTGTCAAGGGAGCTAGGCAGAAACCCATGCCTAGGGTCCTGGAGCCCAGGGGCCGCGGGAAAGTCTGTGGAGAGCCGCTGTGTCCCTGGATGAAATGAGAAAAAAGGTGAAAAAATGGCAAAGTGTCAAGGGAGAAATTCAGAAACCCAGGCCGAGCTGGCTGGAGCCCAGGGGCGGCTGCAAAGTCTGTGGAGAGCCGCTGTGTCCCTGGATGAAATGAGAAAAAAGGTGAAAAAATGGCAAAGTGTCAAGGGAGAAATTCAGAAACTCAGGCCGAGCTGCCTGGAGCCTCAAAGCGGATAGAAATAGCGTGGAGAGCCGCTGTTAAGCCAGACGCCCTCTGGCGGACACAGGCAGGAGTTGCAGTAAATGCATTGAAGTCAATGGGCGAGAGTAAGCCATGCCTTGCGTCCTGGAGCCCAGGGGCGGTTCTAAAGTCTGTGAGAGCCGCTGTGTCCCTGGATGAAATGAGAAAAAGAGTGAAAAAATGGCAAAGTGTCAAGGGAGCTAGGCAGAAACCCATGCCGAGCTGCCTGGAGCCCAGGGGCGGCTGTAAAGTCTGTGGAGTGCCGCTGTGTCCCTGGATGAAATGAGAAAAAGGGTGAAAAAATGGCAAAGTGTCAAGGGAGCTAGGCAGAAACCCATGCCTAGGGTCCTGGAGCCCAGGGGCGGCTGCAAAGTCTGTGGAGAGCCGCTGTTGCCCTGGATGAAATGAGAAAAAGGGTGAAAAAATGGCAAAGTGTCAAGGGAGCTAGGCAGAAACCCATGCCTAGGGTCCTGGAGCCCAGGGGCCGCGGGAAAGTCTGTGGAGAGCCGCTGTGTCCCTGGATGAAATGAGAAAAAAGGTGAAAAAGTAACAAAGTGTCAAGGGAGAAATTCAGAAACCCAGGCCGAGCTGCCTGGAGCCCAGGGGCGGCTGCAAAGTCTGTGGAGAGCCGCTGTGTCCCTGGATGAAATGAGAAAAAGGGTGGAAAAATGGCAAAGTGTCAAGGGAGAAATTCAGAAACCCAGGCCGAGCTGCCTGGAGCCCAGGGGCGGCTGCAAAGTCTGTGGAGAGCCGCTGTGTCCCTGGATGAAATGAGAAAAAAGGTGAAAAAATGGCAAAGTGTCAAGGGAGAAATTCAGAAACCCAGGCCGAGCTGCCTGGAGCCCAGGGGCGGCTGCAAAGTCTGTGGAGAGCCGCTGTGTCCCTGGATGAAATGAGAAAAAGGGTGGAAAAATGGCAAAGTGTCAAGGGAGAAATTCAGAAACTCAGGCCGAGCTGCCTGGAGCCCAGGGGCGGCTGCAAAGTCTGTGGAGAGCCGCTGTGTCCCTGGATGAAATGAGAAAAAAGGTGAAAAAATGGCAAAGTGTCAAGGGAGCTAGGCAGAAACCCATGCCTAGGGTCCTGGAGCCCAGGGGCGGCTGCAAAGTCTGTGGAGAGCCGCTGTGTCCCTGGATGAAATGAGAAAAAAGGTGGAAAAATGGCAAAGTGTCAAGGGAGAAATTCAGAAACTCAGGCCGAGCTGCCTGGAGCCTCAAAGCGGATAGAAATAGCGTGGAGAGCCGCTGTTAAGCCAGACGCCCTCTGGCGGACACAGGCAGGAGTTGCAGTAAATGCATTGAAGTCAATGGGCGAGAGTAAGCCATGCCTTGCGTCCTGGAGCCCAGGGGCGGTTCTAAAGTCTGTGAGAGCCGCTGTGTCCCTGGATGAATTGAGAAAAAGGGTGAAAAAATGGCAAAGTGTCAAGGGAGAAATTCAGAAACTCAGGCCGAGCTGCCTGGAGCCCAGGGGCGGCTGTAAAGTCTGTGGAGAGCCGCTGTGTCCCTGGATGAAATGAGAAAAAGGGTGAAAAAATGGCAAAGTGTCAACGGAAAAATTCAGAAACCCATGCCTAGGGTCCTGGAGCCCAGGGGCGGCTGTAAAGTCTGTGGAGAGCCGCTGTGTCCCTGGATGAATTGAGAAAAAGGGTGAAAAAATGGCAAAGTGTCAAGGGAGCTAGGCAGAAACCCATGCCTAGGGTCCTGGAGCCCAGGGGCGGCTGCAAAGTCTGTGGAGAGCCGCTGTGTCCCTGGATGAAATGAGAAAAAGGGTGGAAAAATGGCAAAGTGTCAAGGGAGCTAGGCAGAAACCCATGCCGAGCTGCCTGGAGCCCAGGGGCGGCTGTAAAGTCTGTGGAGTGCCGCTGTGTCCCTGGATGAAATGAGAAAAAGGGTGAAAAAATGGCAAAGTGTCAAGGGAGAAATTCAGAAACTCAGGCCGAGCTGCCTGGAGCCCAGGGGCGGTTCTAAAGTGTGTGGAGAGCCGCTGTGTCCCTGGATGAATTGAGAAAAAGGGTGAAAAAATGGCAAAGTGTCAAGGGAGAAATTCAGAAACTCAGGCCGAGCTGCCTGGAGCCCAGGGGCGGTTCTAAAGTGTGTGGAGAGCCGCTGTGTCCCTGGATGAATTGAGAAAAAGGGTGAAAAAATGGCAAAGTGTCAAGGGAGCTAGGCAGAAACCCATGCCTAGGGTCCTGGAGCCCAGGGGCGGCTGCAAAGTCTGTGGAAAGCCGCTGTTGCCCTGGATGAAATGAGAAAAAGGGTGAAAAAATGGCAAAGTGTCAAGGGAGCTAGGCAGAAACCCATGCCTAGGGTCCTGGAGCCCAGGGGCCGCGGGAAAGTCTGTGGAGAGCCGCTGTGTCCCTGGATGAAATGAGAAAAAAGGTGAAAAAATGGCAAAGTGTCAAGGGAGCTAGGCAGAAACCCATGCCTAGGGTCCTGGAGCCCAGGGGCCGCGGGAAAGTCTGTGGAGAGCCGCTGTGCCCCTGGATGAAATGAGAAAAAGGGTGAAAAAATGGCAAAGTGTCAAGGGAGCTAGGCAGAAACCCATGCCTAGGGTCCTGGAGCCCAGGGGCGGCTGCAAAGTCTGTGGAGAGCCGCTGTGTCCCTGGATGAAATGAGAAAAAGGGTGGAAAAATGGCAAAGTGTCAAGGGAGCTAGGCAGAAACCCATGCCGAGCTGCCTGGAGCCCAGGGGCGGCTGTAAAGTCTGTGGAGTGCCGCTGTGTCCCTGGATGAAATGAGAAAATGGGTGAAAAAATGGCAAAGTGTCAAGGGAGAAATTCAGAAACCCAGGCCGAGCTGCCTGGAGCCCAGGGGCGGCTGCAAAGTCTGTGGAGAGCCGCTGTGTCCCTGGATGAAATGAGAAAAAAGGTGAAAAAATGGCAAAGTGTCAAGGGAGAAATTCAGAAACTCAGGCCGAGCTGCCTGGAGCCTCAAAGCGGATAGAAATAGCGTGGAGAGCCGCTGTTAAGCCAGACGCCCTCTGGCGGACACAGGCAGGAGTTGCAGTAAATGCATTGAAGTCAATGGGCGAGAGTAAGCCATGCCTTGCGTCCTGGAGCCCAGGGGCGGTTCTAAAGTCTGTGAGAGCCGCTGTGTCCCTGGATGAAATGAGAAAAAGGGTGAAAAAATGGCAAAGTGTCAAGGGAGCTAGGCAGAAACCCATGCCTAGGGTCCTGGAGCCCAGGGGCCGCGGGAAAGTCTGTGGAGAGCCGCTGTTGCCCTGGATGAAATGAGAAAAAAGGTGAAAAAATGGCAAAGTGTCAAGGGAGAAATTCAGAAACCCATGCCTAGGGTCCTGGAGCCAAGGGGCCGCGGGAAAGTCTGTGGAGAGCCGCTGTGTCCCTGGATGAAATGAGAAAAAAGGTGAAAAAATGGCAAAGTGTCAAGGGAGAAATTCAGAAACCCATGCCTAGGGTCCTGGAGCCCAGGGGCGGCTGTAAAGTCTGTGGAGAGCCGCTGTGTCCCTGGATGAAATGAGAAAAAGGGTGAAAAAATGGCAAAGTGTCAAGGGAGCTAGGCAGAAACCCATGCCTAGGGTCCTGGAGCCCAGGGGCGGCTGTAAAGTCTGTGGAGTGCCGCTGTGTCCCTGGATGAAATGAGAAAAAGGGTGAAAAAATGGCAAAGTGTCAAGGGAGAAATTCAGAAACCCATGCCTAGGGTCCTGGAGCCCAGGGGCCGCGGGAAAGTCTGTGGAGAGCCGCTGTTGCCCTGGATGAAATGAGAAAAAAGGTGAAAAAATGGCAAAGTGTCAAGGGAGAAATTCAGAAACCCATGCCTAGGGTCCTGGAGCCAAGGGGCCGCGGGAAAGTCTGTGGAGAGCCGCTGTGTCCCTGGATGAAATGAGAAAAAAGGTGAAAAAATGGCAAAGTGTCAAGGGAGCTAGGCAGAAACCCATGCCTAGGGTCCTGGAGCCCAGGGGCCGCGGGAAAGTCTGTGGAGAGCCGCTGTGTCCCTGGATGAATTGAGAAAAAGGGTGAAAAAATGGCAAAGTGTCAAGGGAGCTAGGCAGAAACCCATGCCTAGGGTCCTGGAGCCCAGGGGCCGCGGGAAAGTCTGTGGAGTGCCGCTGTGTCCCTGGATGAAATGAGAAAAAAAGGTGAAAAAATGGCAAAGTGTCAAGGGAGAAATTCAGAAACCCAGGCCGAGCTGCCTGGAGCCCAGGGGCCGCGGGAAAGTCTGTGGAGAGCCGCTGTGTCCCTGGATGAAATGAGAAAAAAGGTGAAAAAATGGCAAAGTGTCAAGGGAGAAATTCAGAAACTCAGGCCGAGCTGGCTGGAGCCCAGGGGCGGCTGCAAAGTCTGTGGAGAGCCGCTGTGTCCCTGGATGAAATGAGAAAAAAGGTGAAAAAATGGCAAAGTGTCAAGGGAGCTAGGCAGAAACCCATGCCTAGGGTCCTGGAGCCCAGGGGCGGTTCTAAAGTCTGTGAGAGCCGCTGTTGCCCTGGATGAAATGAGAAAAAAGGTGAAAAAATGGCAAAGTGTCAAGGGAGAAATTCAGAAACCCATGCCTAGGGTCCTGGAGCCCAGGGGCGGCTGTAAAGTCTGTGGAGTGCCGCTGTGTCCCTGGATGAAATGAGAAAAAGGGTGGAAAAATGGCAAAGTGTCAACGGAGCGAGGCGGGATCTAAGGCCGAGCTGCCTGGAGCCCAGGGGCGGCTGCAAAGTCTGTGGAGTGCCGCTGTGTCCCTGGATGAAATGAGAAAAAGGGTGAAAAAATGGCAAAGTGTCAAGGGAGAAATTCAGAAACTCAGGCCGAGCTGGCTGGAGCCCAGGGGCGGCTGCAAAGTCTGTGGAGAGCCGCTGTGTCCCTGGATGAAATGAGAAAAAGGGTGAAAAAATGGCAAAGTGTCAAGGGAGCTAGGCAGAAACCCATGCCTAGGGTCCTGGAGCCCAGGGGCGGCTGTAAAGTCTGTGGAGTGCCGCTGTGTCCCTGGATGAAATGAGAAAAAGGGTGGAAAAATGGCAAAGTGTCAACGGAGCGAGGCGGGATCTAAGGCCGAGCTGCCTGGAGCCCAGGGGCGGCTGCAAAGTCTGTGGAGTGCCGCTGTGTCCCTGGATGAAATGAGAAAAAGGGTGAAAAAATGGCAAAGTGTCAAGGGAGAAATTCAGAAACTCAGGCCGAGCTGGCTGGAGCCCAGGGGCGGCTGCAAAGTCTGTGGAGAGCCGCTGTGTCCCTGGATGAAATGAGAAAAAGGGTGAAAAAATGGCAAAGTGTCAAGGGAGAAATTCAGAAACTCAGGCCGAGCTGCCTGGAGCCCAGGGGCGGTTCTAAAGTCTGTGAGAGCCGCTGTGTCCCTGGATGAAATGAGAAAAAGGGTGGAAAAATGGCAAAGTGTCAAGGGAGCTAGGCAGAAACCCATGCCGAGCTGCCTGGAGCCCAGGGGCGGCTGTAAAGTCTGTGGAGTGCCGCTGTGTCCCTGGATGAAATGAGAAAATGGGTGAAAAAATGGCAAAGTGTCAAGGGAGAAATTCAGAAACCCAGGCCGAGCTGCCTGGAGCCCAGGGGCGGCTGCAAAGTCTGTGGAGAGCCGCTGTGTCCCTGGATGAAATGAGAAAAAAGGTGAAAAAATGGCAAAGTGTCAAGGGAGAAATTCAGAAACTCAGGCCGAGCTGCCTGGAGCCTCAAAGCGGATAGAAATAGCGTGGAGAGCCGCTGTTAAGCCAGACGCCCTCTGGCGGACACAGGCAGGAGTTGCAGTAAATGCATTGAAGTCAATGGGCGAGAGTAAGCCATGCCTTGCGTCCTGGAGCCCAGGGGCGGTTCTAAAGTCTGTGAGAGCCGCTGTGTCCCTGGATGAAATGAGAAAAAGGGTGAAAAAATGGCAAAGTGTCAAGGGAGCTAGGCAGAAACCCATGCCTAGGGTCCTGGAGCCCAGGGGCCGCGGGAAAGTCTGTGGAGAGCCGCTGTTGCCCTGGATGAAATGAGAAAAAAGGTGAAAAAATGGCAAAGTGTCAAGGGAGAAATTCAGAAACCCATGCCTAGGGTCCTGGAGCCAAGGGGCCGCGGGAAAGTCTGTGGAGAGCCGCTGTGTCCCTGGATGAAATGAGAAAAAAGGTGAAAAAATGGCAAAGTGTCAAGGGAGAAATTCAGAAACCCATGCCTAGGGTCCTGGAGCCCAGGGGCGGCTGTAAAGTCTGTGGAGAGCCGCTGTGTCCCTGGATGAAATGAGAAAAAGGGTGAAAAAATGGCAAAGTGTCAAGGGAGCTAGGCAGAAACCCATGCCTAGGGTCCTGGAGCCCAGGGGCGGCTGTAAAGTCTGTGGAGTGCCGCTGTGTCCCTGGATGAAATGAGAAAAAGGGTGAAAAAATGGCAAAGTGTCAAGGGAGAAATTCAGAAACCCATGCCTAGGGTCCTGGAGCCCAGGGGCCGCGGGAAAGTCTGTGGAGAGCCGCTGTTGCCCTGGATGAAATGAGAAAAAAGGTGAAAAAATGGCAAAGTGTCAAGGGAGAAATTCAGAAACCCATGCCTAGGGTCCTGGAGCCAAGGGGCCGCGGGAAAGTCTGTGGAGAGCCGCTGTGTCCCTGGATGAAATGAGAAAAAAGGTGAAAAAATGGCAAAGTGTCAAGGGAGCTAGGCAGAAACCCATGCCTAGGGTCCTGGAGCCCAGGGGCCGCGGGAAAGTCTGTGGAGAGCCGCTGTGTCCCTGGATGAATTGAGAAAAAGGGTGAAAAAATGGCAAAGTGTCAAGGGAGAAATTCAGAAACTCAGGCCGAGCTGCCTGGAGCCCAGGGGCGGTTCTAAAGTGTGTGGAGAGCCGCTGTGTCCCTGGATGAATTGAGAAAAAGGGTGAAAAAATGGCAAAGTGTCAAGGGAGCTAGGCAGAAACCCATGCCTAGGGTCCTGGAGCCCAGGGGCCGCGGGAAAGTCTGTGGAGTGCCGCTGTGTCCCTGGATGAAATGAGAAAAAAAGGTGAAAAAATGGCAAAGTGTCAAGGGAGAAATTCAGAAACCCAGGCCGAGCTGCCTGGAGCCCAGGGGCCGCGGGAAAGTCTGTGGAGAGCCGCTGTGTCCCTGGATGAAATGAGAAAAAAGGTGAAAAAATGGCAAAGTGTCAAGGGAGAAATTCAGAAACTCAGGCCGAGCTGGCTGGAGCCCAGGGGCGGCTGCAAAGTCTGTGGAGAGCCGCTGTGTCCCTGGATGAAATGAGAAAAAAGGTGAAAAAATGGCAAAGTGTCAAGGGAGCTAGGCAGAAACCCATGCCTAGGGTCCTGGAGCCCAGGGGCGGTTCTAAAGTCTGTGAGAGCCGCTGTTGCCCTGGATGAAATGAGAAAAAAGGTGAAAAAATGGCAAAGTGTCAAGGGAGAAATTCAGAAACCCATGCCTAGGGTCCTGGAGCCCAGGGGCGGCTGTAAAGTCTGTGGAGTGCCGCTGTGTCCCTGGATGAAATGAGAAAAAGGGTGGAAAAATGGCAAAGTGTCAACGGAGCGAGGCGGGATCTAAGGCCGAGCTGCCTGGAGCCCAGGGGCGGCTGCAAAGTCTGTGGAGTGCCGCTGTGTCCCTGGATGAAATGAGAAAAAGGGTGAAAAAATGGCAAAGTGTCAAGGGAGAAATTCAGAAACTCAGGCCGAGCTGGCTGGAGCCCAGGGGCGGCTGCAAAGTCTGTGGAGAGCCGCTGTGTCCCTGGATGAAATGAGAAAAAGGGTGAAAAAATGGCAAAGTGTCAAGGGAGCTAGGCAGAAACCCATGCCTAGGGTCCTGGAGCCCAGGGGCGGCTGTAAAGTCTGTGGAGTGCCGCTGTGTCCCTGGATGAAATGAGAAAAAGGGTGGAAAAATGGCAAAGTGTCAACGGAGCGAGGCGGGATCTAAGGCCGAGCTGCCTGGAGCCCAGGGGCGGCTGCAAAGTCTGTGGAGTGCCGCTGTGTCCCTGGATGAAATGAGAAAAAGGGTGAAAAAATGGCAAAGTGTCAAGGGAGAAATTCAGAAACTCAGGCCGAGCTGGCTGGAGCCCAGGGGCGGCTGCAAAGTCTGTGGAGAGCCGCTGTGTCCCTGGATGAAATGAGAAAAAGGGTGAAAAAATGGCAAAGTGTCAAGGGAGCTAGGCAGAAACCCATGCCTAGGGTCCTGGAGCCCAGGGGCGGCTGCAAAGTCTGTGGAGAGCCGCTGTTGCCCTGGATGAAATGAGAAAAAGGGTGAAAAAATGGCAAAGTGTCAAGGGAGCTAGGCAGAAACCCATGCCTAGGGTCCTGGAGCCCAGGGGCCGCGGGAAAGTCTGTGGAGAGCC
Organism: Dunckerocampus dactyliophorus; assembly: GCF_027744805.1. NCBI lineage: Eukaryota > Metazoa > Chordata > Actinopteri > Syngnathiformes > Syngnathidae > Dunckerocampus > Dunckerocampus dactyliophorus. The sequence continues at coordinate 93,845 of NW_026559867.1, read as the reverse complement.
GCTGTGTCCCTGGATGAAATGAGAAAAAAGGTGAAAAAATGGCAAAGTGTCAAGGGAGAAATTCAGAAACCCAGGCCGAGCTGGCTGGAGCCCAGGGGCGGCTGCAAAGTCTGTGGAGAGCCGCTGTGTCCCTGGATGAAATGAGAAAAAAGGTGAAAAAATGGCAAAGTGTCAAGGGAGAAATTCAGAAACTCAGGCCGAGCTGCCTGGAGCCTCAAAGCGGATAGAAATAGCGTGGAGAGCCGCTGTTAAGCCAGACGCCCTCTGGCGGACACAGGCAGGAGTTGCAGTAAATGCATTGAAGTCAATGGGCGAGAGTAAGCCATGCCTTGCGTCCTGGAGCCCAGGGGCGGTTCTAAAGTCTGTGAGAGCCGCTGTGTCCCTGGATGAAATGAGAAAAAGAGTGAAAAAATGGCAAAGTGTCAAGGGAGCTAGGCAGAAACCCATGCCGAGCTGCCTGGAGCCCAGGGGCGGCTGTAAAGTCTGTGGAGTGCCGCTGTGTCCCTGGATGAAATGAGAAAAAGGGTGAAAAAATGGCAAAGTGTCAAGGGAGCTAGGCAGAAACCCATGCCTAGGGTCCTGGAGCCCAGGGGCGGCTGCAAAGTCTGTGGAGAGCCGCTGTTGCCCTGGATGAAATGAGAAAAAGGGTGAAAAAATGGCAAAGTGTCAAGGGAGCTAGGCAGAAACCCATGCCTAGGGTCCTGGAGCCCAGGGGCCGCGGGAAAGTCTGTGGAGAGCCGCTGTGTCCCTGGATGAAATGAGAAAAAAGGTGAAAAAGTAACAAAGTGTCAAGGGAGAAATTCAGAAACCCAGGCCGAGCTGCCTGGAGCCCAGGGGCGGCTGCAAAGTCTGTGGAGAGCCGCTGTGTCCCTGGATGAAATGAGAAAAAGGGTGGAAAAATGGCAAAGTGTCAAGGGAGAAATTCAGAAACCCAGGCCGAGCTGCCTGGAGCCCAGGGGCGGCTGCAAAGTCTGTGGAGAGCCGCTGTGTCCCTGGATGAAATGAGAAAAAAGGTGAAAAAATGGCAAAGTGTCAAGGGAGAAATTCAGAAACCCAGGCCGAGCTGCCTGGAGCCCAGGGGCGGCTGCAAAGTCTGTGGAGAGCCGCTGTGTCCCTGGATGAAATGAGAAAAAGGGTGGAAAAATGGCAAAGTGTCAAGGGAGAAATTCAGAAACTCAGGCCGAGCTGCCTGGAGCCCAGGGGCGGCTGCAAAGTCTGTGGAGAGCCGCTGTGTCCCTGGATGAAATGAGAAAAAAGGTGAAAAAATGGCAAAGTGTCAAGGGAGCTAGGCAGAAACCCATGCCTAGGGTCCTGGAGCCCAGGGGCGGCTGCAAAGTCTGTGGAGAGCCGCTGTGTCCCTGGATGAAATGAGAAAAAAGGTGGAAAAATGGCAAAGTGTCAAGGGAGAAATTCAGAAACTCAGGCCGAGCTGCCTGGAGCCTCAAAGCGGATAGAAATAGCGTGGAGAGCCGCTGTTAAGCCAGACGCCCTCTGGCGGACACAGGCAGGAGTTGCAGTAAATGCATTGAAGTCAATGGGCGAGAGTAAGCCATGCCTTGCGTCCTGGAGCCCAGGGGCGGTTCTAAAGTCTGTGAGAGCCGCTGTGTCCCTGGATGAATTGAGAAAAAGGGTGAAAAAATGGCAAAGTGTCAAGGGAGAAATTCAGAAACTCAGGCCGAGCTGCCTGGAGCCCAGGGGCGGCTGTAAAGTCTGTGGAGAGCCGCTGTGTCCCTGGATGAAATGAGAAAAAGGGTGAAAAAATGGCAAAGTGTCAACGGAAAAATTCAGAAACCCATGCCTAGGGTCCTGGAGCCCAGGGGCGGCTGTAAAGTCTGTGGAGAGCCGCTGTGTCCCTGGATGAATTGAGAAAAAGGGTGAAAAAATGGCAAAGTGTCAAGGGAGCTAGGCAGAAACCCATGCCTAGGGTCCTGGAGCCCAGGGGCGGCTGCAAAGTCTGTGGAGAGCCGCTGTGTCCCTGGATGAAATGAGAAAAAGGGTGGAAAAATGGCAAAGTGTCAAGGGAGCTAGGCAGAAACCCATGCCGAGCTGCCTGGAGCCCAGGGGCGGCTGTAAAGTCTGTGGAGTGCCGCTGTGTCCCTGGATGAAATGAGAAAAAGGGTGAAAAAATGGCAAAGTGTCAAGGGAGAAATTCAGAAACTCAGGCCGAGCTGCCTGGAGCCCAGGGGCGGTTCTAAAGTGTGTGGAGAGCCGCTGTGTCCCTGGATGAATTGAGAAAAAGGGTGAAAAAATGGCAAAGTGTCAAGGGAGAAATTCAGAAACTCAGGCCGAGCTGCCTGGAGCCCAGGGGCGGTTCTAAAGTGTGTGGAGAGCCGCTGTGTCCCTGGATGAATTGAGAAAAAGGGTGAAAAAATGGCAAAGTGTCAAGGGAGCTAGGCAGAAACCCATGCCTAGGGTCCTGGAGCCCAGGGGCGGCTGCAAAGTCTGTGGAAAGCCGCTGTTGCCCTGGATGAAATGAGAAAAAGGGTGAAAAAATGGCAAAGTGTCAAGGGAGCTAGGCAGAAACCCATGCCTAGGGTCCTGGAGCCCAGGGGCCGCGGGAAAGTCTGTGGAGAGCCGCTGTGTCCCTGGATGAAATGAGAAAAAAGGTGAAAAAATGGCAAAGTGTCAAGGGAGCTAGGCAGAAACCCATGCCTAGGGTCCTGGAGCCCAGGGGCCGCGGGAAAGTCTGTGGAGAGCCGCTGTGCCCCTGGATGAAATGAGAAAAAGGGTGAAAAAATGGCAAAGTGTCAAGGGAGCTAGGCAGAAACCCATGCCTAGGGTCCTGGAGCCCAGGGGCGGCTGCAAAGTCTGTGGAGAGCCGCTGTGTCCCTGGATGAAATGAGAAAAAGGGTGGAAAAATGGCAAAGTGTCAAGGGAGCTAGGCAGAAACCCATGCCGAGCTGCCTGGAGCCCAGGGGCGGCTGTAAAGTCTGTGGAGTGCCGCTGTGTCCCTGGATGAAATGAGAAAATGGGTGAAAAAATGGCAAAGTGTCAAGGGAGAAATTCAGAAACCCAGGCCGAGCTGCCTGGAGCCCAGGGGCGGCTGCAAAGTCTGTGGAGAGCCGCTGTGTCCCTGGATGAAATGAGAAAAAAGGTGAAAAAATGGCAAAGTGTCAAGGGAGAAATTCAGAAACTCAGGCCGAGCTGCCTGGAGCCTCAAAGCGGATAGAAATAGCGTGGAGAGCCGCTGTTAAGCCAGACGCCCTCTGGCGGACACAGGCAGGAGTTGCAGTAAATGCATTGAAGTCAATGGGCGAGAGTAAGCCATGCCTTGCGTCCTGGAGCCCAGGGGCGGTTCTAAAGTCTGTGAGAGCCGCTGTGTCCCTGGATGAAATGAGAAAAAGGGTGAAAAAATGGCAAAGTGTCAAGGGAGCTAGGCAGAAACCCATGCCTAGGGTCCTGGAGCCCAGGGGCCGCGGGAAAGTCTGTGGAGAGCCGCTGTTGCCCTGGATGAAATGAGAAAAAAGGTGAAAAAATGGCAAAGTGTCAAGGGAGAAATTCAGAAACCCATGCCTAGGGTCCTGGAGCCAAGGGGCCGCGGGAAAGTCTGTGGAGAGCCGCTGTGTCCCTGGATGAAATGAGAAAAAAGGTGAAAAAATGGCAAAGTGTCAAGGGAGAAATTCAGAAACCCATGCCTAGGGTCCTGGAGCCCAGGGGCGGCTGTAAAGTCTGTGGAGAGCCGCTGTGTCCCTGGATGAAATGAGAAAAAGGGTGAAAAAATGGCAAAGTGTCAAGGGAGCTAGGCAGAAACCCATGCCTAGGGTCCTGGAGCCCAGGGGCGGCTGTAAAGTCTGTGGAGTGCCGCTGTGTCCCTGGATGAAATGAGAAAAAGGGTGAAAAAATGGCAAAGTGTCAAGGGAGAAATTCAGAAACCCATGCCTAGGGTCCTGGAGCCCAGGGGCCGCGGGAAAGTCTGTGGAGAGCCGCTGTGTCCCTGGATGAAATGAGAAAAAGGGTGAAAAAATGGCAAAGTGTCAAGGGAGAAATTCAGAAACCCATGCCTAGGGTCCTGGAGCCCAGGGGCGGCTGTAAAGTCTGTGGAGAGCCGCTGTGTCCCTGGATGAATTGAGAAAAAGGGTGAAAAAATGGCAAAGTGTCAAGGGAGCTAGGCAGAAACCCATGCCTAGGGTCCTGGAGCCCAGGGGCGGCTGCAAAGTCTGTGGAGAGCCGCTGTGTCCCTGGATGAAATGAGAAAAAGGGTGGAAAAATGGCAAAGTGTCAAGGGAGCTAGGCAGAAACCAATGCCGAGCTGCCTGGAGCCCAGGGGCGGTTCTAAAGCCTGTGAGAGCCGCTGTGTCCCTGGATGAAATGAGAAAAAAGGTGGAAAAATGGCAAAGTGTCAAGGGAGAAATTCAGAAACTCAGGCCGAGCTGCCTGGAGCCCAGGGGCGGTTCTAAAGTGTGTGGAGAGCCGCTGTTGCCCTGGATGAAATGAGAAAAAGGGTGGAAAAATGGCAAAGTGTCAAGGGAGCTAGGCAGAAACCCATGCCTAAGGTCCTGGAGCCCAGGGGCGGTTCTAAAGTCTGTGGAGAGCCGCTGTTGCCCTGGATGAAATGAGAAAAAGGGTGAAAAAATGGCAAAGTGTCAAGGGAGAAATTCAGAAACCCAGGCCGAGCTGCCTGGAGCCCAGGGGCGGCTGCAAAGTCTGTGGAGAGCCGCTGTGTCCCTGGATGAAATGAGAAAAAAGGTGAAAAAATGGCAAAGTGTCAAGGGAGAAATTCAGAAACTCAGGCCGAGCTGCCTGGAGCCCAGGGGCGGCTGCAAAGTCTGTGGAGAGCCGCTGTGTCCCTGGATGAAATGAGAAAAAAGGTGAAAAAATGGCAAAGTGTCAAGGGAGAAATTCAGAAACCCAGGCCGAGCTGCCTGGAGCCCAGGGGCGGCTGCAAAGTCTGTGGAGAGCCGCTGTGTCCCTGGATGAAATGAGAAAAAGGGTGGAAAAATGGCAAAGTGTCAAGGGAGAAATTCAGAAACTCAGGCCGAGCTGCCTGGAGCCCAGGGGCGGCTGCAAAGTCTGTGGAGAGCCGCTGTGTCCCTGGATGAAATGAGAAAAAAGGTGAAAAAATGGCAAAGTGTCAAGGGAGAAATTCAGAAACTCAGGCCGAGCTGCCTGGAGCCCGGGGGCGGCTGCAAAGTCTGTGGAGAGCCGCTGTTGCCCTGGATGAAATGAGAAAAAGGGTGAAAAAATGGCAAAGTGTCAAGGGAAAAATTCAGAAACCCGTGCCTAGGGTCCTGGAGCCCAGGGGCCGCGGGAAAGTCTGTGGAGAGCCGCTGTGTCCCTGGATGAAATGAGAAAAAAGGTGAAAAAGTAACAAAGTGTCAAGGGAGAAATTCAGAAACCCAGGCCGAGCTGCCTGGAGCCTCAAAGCGGATAGAAATAGCGTGGAGAGCCGCTGTTAAGCCAGACGCCCTCTGGCGGACACAGGCAGGAGTTGCAGTAAATGCATTGAAGTCAATGGGCGAGAGTAACCCATGCCTTGCGTCCTGGAGCCCAGGGGCGGTTCTAAAGTCTGTGAGAGCCGCTGTGTCCCTGGATGAAATGAGAAAAAGGGTGAAAAAATGGCAAAGTGTCAAGGGAGCTAGGCAGAAACCCATGCCTAGGGTCCTGGAGCCCAGGGGCCGCGGGAAAGTCTGTGGAGAGCCGCTGTTGCCCTGGATGAAATGAGAAAAAAGGTGAAAAAATGGCAAAGTGTCAAGGGAGAAATTCAGAAACCCATGCCTAGGGTCCTGGAGCCAAGGGGCCGCGGGAAAGTCTGTGGAGAGCCGCTGTGTCCCTGGATGAAATGAGAAAAAAGGTGAAAAAATGGCAAAGTGTCAAGGGAGAAATTCAGAAACCCATGCCTAGGGTCCTGGAGCCCAGGGGCGGCTGTAAAGTCTGTGGAGAGCCGCTGTGTCCCTGGATGAAATGAGAAAAAGGGTGAAAAAATGGCAAAGTGTCAAGGGAGCTAGGCAGAAACCCATGCCTAGGGTCCTGGAGCCCAGGGGCGGCTGTAAAGTCTGTGGAGTGCCGCTGTGTCCCTGGATGAAATGAGAAAAAGGGTGAAAAAATGGCAAAGTGTCAAGGGAGAAATTCAGAAACCCATGCCTAGGGTCCTGGAGCCCAGGGGCCGCGGGAAAGTCTGTGGAGAGCCGCTGTGTCCCTGGATGAAATGAGAAAAAGGGTGAAAAAATGGCAAAGTGTCAAGGGAGAAATTCAGAAACCCATGCCTAGGGTCCTGGAGCCCAGGGGCGGCTGTAAAGTCTGTGGAGAGCCGCTGTGTCCCTGGATGAATTGAGAAAAAGGGTGAAAAAATGGCAAAGTGTCAAGGGAGCTAGGCAGAAACCCATGCCTAGGGTCCTGGAGCCCAGGGGCGGCTGCAAAGTCTGTGGAGAGCCGCTGTGTCCCTGGATGAAATGAGAAAAAGGGTGGAAAAATGGCAAAGTGTCAAGGGAGCTAGGCAGAAACCAATGCCGAGCTGCCTGGAGCCCAGGGGCGGTTCTAAAGCCTGTGAGAGCCGCTGTGTCCCTGGATGAAATGAGAAAAAAGGTGGAAAAATGGCAAAGTGTCAAGGGAGAAATTCAGAAACTCAGGCCGAGCTGCCTGGAGCCCAGGGGCGGTTCTAAAGTGTGTGGAGAGCCGCTGTTGCCCTGGATGAAATGAGAAAAAGGGTGGAAAAATGGCAAAGTGTCAAGGGAGCTAGGCAGAAACCCATGCCTAAGGTCCTGGAGCCCAGGGGCGGTTCTAAAGTCTGTGGAGAGCCGCTGTTGCCCTGGATGAAATGAGAAAAAGGGTGAAAAAATGGCAAAGTGTCAAGGGAGAAATTCAGAAACCCAGGCCGAGCTGCCTGGAGCCCAGGGGCGGCTGCAAAGTCTGTGGAGAGCCGCTGTGTCCCTGGATGAAATGAGAAAAAAGGTGAAAAAATGGCAAAGTGTCAAGGGAGAAATTCAGAAACTCAGGCCGAGCTGCCTGGAGCCCAGGGGCGGCTGCAAAGTCTGTGGAGAGCCGCTGTGTCCCTGGATGAAATGAGAAAAAAGGTGAAAAAATGGCAAAGTGTCAAGGGAGAAATTCAGAAACCCAGGCCGAGCTGCCTGGAGCCCAGGGGCGGCTGCAAAGTCTGTGGAGAGCCGCTGTGTCCCTGGATGAAATGAGAAAAAGGGTGGAAAAATGGCAAAGTGTCAAGGGAGAAATTCAGAAACTCAGGCCGAGCTGCCTGGAGCCCAGGGGCGGCTGCAAAGTCTGTGGAGAGCCGCTGTGTCCCTGGATGAAATGAGAAAAAAGGTGAAAAAATGGCAAAGTGTCAAGGGAGAAATTCAGAAACTCAGGCCGAGCTGCCTGGAGCCCGGGGGCGGCTGCAAAGTCTGTGGAGAGCCGCTGTTGCCCTGGATGAAATGAGAAAAAGGGTGAAAAAATGGCAAAGTGTCAAGGGAAAAATTCAGAAACCCGTGCCTAGGGTCCTGGAGCCCAGGGGCCGCGGGAAAGTCTGTGGAGAGCCGCTGTGTCCCTGGATGAAATGAGAAAAAAGGTGAAAAAGTAACAAAGTGTCAAGGGAGAAATTCAGAAACCCAGGCCGAGCTGCCTGGAGCCTCAAAGCGGATAGAAATAGCGTGGAGAGCCGCTGTTAAGCCAGACGCCCTCTGGCGGACACAGGCAGGAGTTGCAGTAAATGCATTGAAGTCAATGGGCGAGAGTAAGCCATGCCTTGCGTCCTGGAGCCCAGGGGCGGTTCTAAAGTCTGTGAGAGCCGCTGTGTCCCTGGATGAAATGAGAAAAAGGGTGAAAAAATGGCAAAGTGTCAAGGGAGCTAGGCAGAAACCCATGCCTAGGGTCCTGGAGCCCAGGGGCCGCGGGAAAGTCTGTGGAGAGCCGCTGTTGCCCTGGATGAAATGAGAAAAAAGGTGAAAAAATGGCAAAGTGTCAAGGGAGAAATTCAGAAACCCATGCCTAGGGTCCTGGAGCCAAGGGGCCGCGGGAAAGTCTGTGGAGAGCCGCTGTGTCCCTGGATGAAATGAGAAAAAAGGTGAAAAAATGGCAAAGTGTCAAGGGAGAAATTCAGAAACCCATGCCTAGGGTCCTGGAGCCCAGGGGCGGCTGTAAAGTCTGTGGAGAGCCGCTGTGTCCCTGGATGAAATGAGAAAAAGGGTGAAAAAATGGCAAAGTGTCAAGGGAGCTAGGCAGAAACCCATGCCTAGGGTCCTGGAGCCCAGGGGCGGCTGTAAAGTCTGTGGAGTGCCGCTGTGTCCCTGGATGAAATGAGAAAAAGGGTGAAAAAATGGCAAAGTGTCAAGGGAGAAATTCAGAAACCCATGCCTAGGGTCCTGGAGCCCAGGGGCCGCGGGAAAGTCTGTGGAGAGCCGCTGTGTCCCTGGATGAAATGAGAAAAAGGGTGAAAAAATGGCAAAGTGTCAAGGGAGAAATTCAGAAACCCATGCCTAGGGTCCTGGAGCCCAGGGGCGGCTGTAAAGTCTGTGGAGAGCCGCTGTGTCCCTGGATGAATTGAGAAAAAGGGTGAAAAAATGGCAAAGTGTCAAGGGAGCTAGGCAGAAACCCATGCCTAGGGTCCTGGAGCCCAGGGGCGGCTGCAAAGTCTGTGGAGAGCCGCTGTGTCCCTGGATGAAATGAGAAAAAGGGTGGAAAAATGGCAAAGTGTCAAGGGAGCTAGGCAGAAACCAATGCCGAGCTGCCTGGAGCCCAGGGGCGGTTCTAAAGCCTGTGAGAGCCGCTGTGTCCCTGGATGAAATGAGAAAAAAGGTGGAAAAATGGCAAAGTGTCAAGGGAGAAATTCAGAAACTCAGGCCGAGCTGCCTGGAGCCCAGGGGCGGTTCTAAAGTGTGTGGAGAGCCGCTGTTGCCCTGGATGAAATGAGAAAAAGGGTGGAAAAATGGCAAAGTGTCAAGGGAGCTAGGCAGAAACCCATGCCTAAGGTCCTGGAGCCCAGGGGCGGTTCTAAAGTCTGTGGAGAGCCGCTGTTGCCCTGGATGAAATGAGAAAAAGGGTGAAAAAATGGCAAAGTGTCAAGGGAGAAATTCAGAAACCCAGGCCGAGCTGCCTGGAGCCCAGGGGCGGCTGCAAAGTCTGTGGAGAGCCGCTGTGTCCCTGGATGAAATGAGAAAAAAGGTGAAAAAATGGCAAAGTGTCAAGGGAGAAATTCAGAAACTCAGGCCGAGCTGCCTGGAGCCCAGGGGCGGCTGCAAAGTCTGTGGAGAGCCGCTGTGTCCCTGGATGAAATGAGAAAAAAGGTGAAAAAATGGCAAAGTGTCAAGGGAGAAATTCAGAAACCCAGGCCGAGCTGCCTGGAGCCCAGGGGCGGCTGCAAAGTCTGTGGAGAGCCGCTGTGTCCCTGGATGAAATGAGAAAAAGGGTGGAAAAATGGCAAAGTGTCAAGGGAGAAATTCAGAAACTCAGGCCGAGCTGCCTGGAGCCCAGGGGCGGCTGCAAAGTCTGTGGAGAGCCGCTGTGTCCCTGGATGAAATGAGAAAAAAGGTGAAAAAATGGCAAAGTGTCAAGGGAGAAATTCAGAAACTCAGGCCGAGCTGCCTGGAGCCCGGGGGCGGCTGCAAAGTCTGTGGAGAGCCGCTGTTGCCCTGGATGAAATGAGAAAAAGGGTGAAAAAATGGCAAAGTGTCAAGGGAAAAATTCAGAAACCCGTGCCTAGGGTCCTGGAGCCCAGGGGCCGCGGGAAAGTCTGTGGAGAGCCGCTGTGTCCCTGGATGAAATGAGAAAAAAGGTGAAAAAGTAACAAAGTGTCAAGGGAGAAATTCAGAAACCCAGGCCGAGCTGCCTGGAGCCTCAAAGCGGATAGAAATAGCGTGGAGAGCCGCTGTTAAGCCAGACGCCCTCTGGCGGACACAGGCAGGAGTTGCAGTAAATGCATTGAAGTCAATGGGCGAGAGTAACCCATGCCTTGCGTCCTGGAGCCCAGGGGCGGTTCTAAAGTCTGTGAGAGCCGCTGTGTCCCTGGATGAAATGAGAAAAAGGGTGAAAAAATGGCAAAGTGTCAAGGGAGCTAGGCAGAAACCCATGCCGAGCTGCCTGGAGCCCAGGGGCGGCTGTAAAGTCTGTGGAGTGCCGCTGTGTCCCTGGATGAAATGAGAAAAAGGGTGAAAAAATGGCAAAGTGTCAAGGGAGAAATTCAGAAACTCAGGCCGAGCTGCCTGGAGCCCAGGGGCGGCTGCAAAGTCTGTGGAGTGCCGCTGTGTCCCTGGATGAAATGAGAAAAAGGGTGAAAAAATGGCAAAGTGTCAAGGGAGAAATTCAGAAACTCAGGCCGAGCTGGCTGGAGCCCAGGGGCGGCTGCAAAGTCTGTGGAGAGCCGCTGTGTCCCTGGATGAAATGAGAAAAAAGGTGAAAAAATGGCAAAGTGTCAAGGGAGCTAGGCAGAAACCCATGCCTAGGGTCCTGGAGCCCAGGGGCGGTTCTAAAGTCTGTGAGAGCCGCTGTGTCCCTGGATGAAATGAGAAAAAGGGTGAAAAAATGGCAAAGTGTCAAGGGAGAAATTCAGAAACTCAGGCCGAGCTGGCTGGAGCCCAGGGGCGGCTGCAAAGTCTGTGGAGAGCCGCTGTGTCCCTGGATGAAATGAGAAAAAAGGTGAAAAAATGGCAAAGTGTCAAGGGAGAAATTCAGAAACTCAGGCCGAGCTGCCTGGAGCCCAGGGGCCGCGGGAAAGTCTGTGGAGAGCCGCTGTGTCCCTGGATGAAATGAGAAAAAAGGTGAAAAAATGGCAAAGTGTCAAGGGAGCTAGGCAGAAACCCATGCCTAGGGTCCTGGAGCCCAGGGGCGGTTCTAAAGTCTGTGAGAGCCGCTGTGTCCCTGGATGAATTGAGAAAAAGGGTGAAAAAATGGCAAAGTGTCAAGGGAGCTAGGCAGAAACCCATGCCTAGGGTCCTGGAGCCCAGGGGCCGCGGGAAAGTCTGTGGAGTGCCGCTGTGTCCCTGGATGAAATGAGAAAAAGGGTGGAAAAATGGCAAAGTGTCAAGGGAGAAATTCAGAAACCCAGGCCGAGCTGCCTGGAGCCCAGGGGCGGCTGCAAAGTCTGTGGAGAGCCGCTGTGTCCCTGGATGAAATGAGAAAAAAGGTGAAAAAATGGCAAAGTGTCAAGGGAGAAATTCAGAAACCCAGGCCGAGCTGCCTGGAGCCCAGGGGCGGCTGTAAAGTCTGTGGAGTGCCGCTGTGTCCCTGGATGAAATGAGAAAAAAGGTGAAAAAATGGCAAAGTGTCAAGGGAGCTAGGCAGAAACCCATGCCTAGGGTCCTGGAGCCCAGGGGCGGTTCTAAAGTCTGTGAGAGCCGCTGTGTCCCTGGATGAATTGAGAAAAAGGGTGAAAAAATGGCAAAGTGTCAAGGGAGAAATTCAGAAACTCAGGCCGAGCTGCCTGGAGCCCAGGGGCGGCTGTAAAGTCTGTGGAGAGCCGCTGTGTCCCTGGATGAAATGAGAAAAAGGGTGAAAAAATGGCAAAGTGTCAAGGGAAAAATTCAGAAACCCATGCCTAGGGTCCTGGAGCCCAGGGGCGGTTCTAAAGTGTGTGGAGAGCCGCTGTGTCCCTGGATGAATTGAGAAAAAGGGTGAAAAAATGGCAAAGTGTCAAGGGAGCTAGGCAGAAACCCATGCCTAGGGTCCTGGAGCCCAGGGGCCGCGGGAAAGTCTGTGGAGTGCCGCTGTGTCCCTGGATGAAATGAGAAAAAAAGGTGAAAAAATGGCAAAGTGTCAAGGGAGAAATTCAGAAACCCAGGCCGAGCTGCCTGGAGCCCAGGGGCCGCGGGAAAGTCTGTGGAGAGCCGCTGTGTCCCTGGATGAAATGAGAAAAAAGGTGAAAAAATGGCAAAGTGTCAAGGGAGAAATTCAGAAACTCAGGCCGAGCTGGCTGGAGCCCAGGGGCGGCTGCAAAGTCTGTGGAGAGCCGCTGTGTCCCTGGATGAAATGAGAAAAAAGGTGAAAAAATGGCAAAGTGTCAAGGGAGCTAGGCAGAAACCCATGCCTAGGGTCCTGGAGCCCAGGGGCGGTTCTAAAGTCTGTGAGAGCCGCTGTTGCCCTGGATGAAATGAGAAAAAAGGTGAAAAAATGGCAAAGTGTCAAGGGAGAAATTCAGAAACCCATGCCTAGGGTCCTGGAGCCCAGGGGCGGCTGTAAAGTCTGTGGAGTGCCGCTGTGTCCCTGGATGAAATGAGAAAAAGGGTGGAAAAATGGCAAAGTGTCAACGGAGCGAGGCGGGATCTAAGGCCGAGCTGCCTGGAGCCCAGGGGCGGCTGCAAAGTCTGTGGAGTGCCGCTGTGTCCCTGGATGAAATGAGAAAAAGGGTGAAAAAATGGCAAAGTGTCAAGGGAGAAATTCAGAAACTCAGGCCGAGCTGGCTGGAGCCCAGGGGCGGCTGCAAAGTCTGTGGAGAGCCGCTGTGTCCCTGGATGAAATGAGAAAAAGGGTGAAAAAATGGCAAAGTGTCAAGGGAGCTAGGCAGAAACCCATGCCTAGGGTCCTGGAGCCCAGGGGCGGCTGTAAAGTCTGTGGAGTGCCGCTGTGTCCCTGGATGAAATGAGAAAAAGGGTGGAAAAATGGCAAAGTGTCAACGGAGCGAGGCGGGATCTAAGGCCGAGCTGCCTGGAGCCCAGGGGCGGCTGCAAAGTCTGTGGAGTGCCGCTGTGTCCCTGGATGAAATGAGAAAAAGGGTGAAAAAATGGCAAAGTGTCAAGGGAGAAATTCAGAAACTCAGGCCGAGCTGGCTGGAGCCCAGGGGCGGCTGCAAAGTCTGTGGAGAGCCGCTGTGTCCCTGGATGAAATGAGAAAAAGGGTGAAAAAATGGCAAAGTGTCAAGGGAGCTAGGCAGAAACCCATGCCTAGGGTCCTGGAGCCCAGGGGCGGCTGCAAAGTCTGTGGAGAGCCGCTGTTGCCCTGGATGAAATGAGAAAAAGGGTGAAAAAATGGCAAAGTGTCAAGGGAGCTAGGCAGAAACCCATGCCTAGGGTCCTGGAGCCCAGGGGCCGCGGGAAAGTCTGTGGAGAGCCGCTGTGTCCCTGGATGAAATGAGAAAAAAGGTGAAAAAATGGCAAAGTGTCAAGGGAGAAATTCAGAAACCCAGGCCGAGCTGGCTGGAGCCCAGGGGCGGCTGCAAAGTCTGTGGAGAGCCGCTGTGTCCCTGGATGAAATGAGAAAAAAGGTGAAAAAATGGCAAAGTGTCAAGGGAGAAATTCAGAAACTCAGGCCGAGCTGCCTGGAGCCTCAAAGCGGATAGAAATAGCGTGGAGAGCCGCTGTTAAGCCAGACGCCCTCTGGCGGACACAGGCAGGAGTTGCAGTAAATGCATTGAAGTCAATGGGCGAGAGTAAGCCATGCCTTGCGTCCTGGAGCCCAGGGGCGGTTCTAAAGTCTGTGAGAGCCGCTGTGTCCCTGGATGAAATGAGAAAAAGAGTGAAAAAATGGCAAAGTGTCAAGGGAGCTAGGCAGAAACCCATGCCGAGCTGCCTGGAGCCCAGGGGCGGCTGTAAAGTCTGTGGAGTGCCGCTGTGTCCCTGGATGAAATGAGAAAAAGGGTGAAAAAATGGCAAAGTGTCAAGGGAGCTAGGCAGAAACCCATGCCTAGGGTCCTGGAGCCCAGGGGCGGCTGCAAAGTCTGTGGAGAGCCGCTGTTGCCCTGGATGAAATGAGAAAAAGGGTGAAAAAATGGCAAAGTGTCAAGGGAGCTAGGCAGAAACCCATGCCTAGGGTCCTGGAGCCCAGGGGCCGCGGGAAAGTCTGTGGAGAGCCGCTGTGTCCCTGGATGAAATGAGAAAAAAGGTGAAAAAGTAACAAAGTGTCAAGGGAGAAATTCAGAAACCCAGGCCGAGCTGCCTGGAGCCCAGGGGCGGCTGCAAAGTCTGTGGAGAGCCGCTGTGTCCCTGGATGAAATGAGAAAAAGGGTGGAAAAATGGCAAAGTGTCAAGGGAGAAATTCAGAAACCCAGGCCGAGCTGCCTGGAGCCCAGGGGCGGCTGCAAAGTCTGTGGAGAGCCGCTGTGTCCCTGGATGAAATGAGAAAAAAGGTGAAAAAATGGCAAAGTGTCAAGGGAGAAATTCAGAAACCCAGGCCGAGCTGCCTGGAGCCCAGGGGCGGCTGCAAAGTCTGTGGAGAGCCGCTGTGTCCCTGGATGAAATGAGAAAAAGGGTGGAAAAATGGCAAAGTGTCAAGGGAGAAATTCAGAAACTCAGGCCGAGCTGCCTGGAGCCCAGGGGCGGCTGCAAAGTCTGTGGAGAGCCGCTGTGTCCCTGGATGAAATGAGAAAAAAGGTGAAAAAATGGCAAAGTGTCAAGGGAGCTAGGCAGAAACCCATGCCTAGGGTCCTGGAGCCCAGGGGCGGCTGCAAAGTCTGTGGAGAGCCGCTGTGTCCCTGGATGAAATGAGAAAAAAGGTGGAAAAATGGCAAAGTGTCAAGGGAGAAATTCAGAAACTCAGGCCGAGCTGCCTGGAGCCTCAAAGCGGATAGAAATAGCGTGGAGAGCCGCTGTTAAGCCAGACGCCCTCTGGCGGACACAGGCAGGAGTTGCAGTAAATGCATTGAAGTCAATGGGCGAGAGTAAGCCATGCCTTGCGTCCTGGAGCCCAGGGGCGGTTCTAAAGTCTGTGAGAGCCGCTGTGTCCCTGGATGAATTGAGAAAAAGGGTGAAAAAATGGCAAAGTGTCAAGGGAGAAATTCAGAAACTCAGGCCGAGCTGCCTGGAGCCCAGGGGCGGCTGTAAAGTCTGTGGAGAGCCGCTGTGTCCCTGGATGAAATGAGAAAAAGGGTGAAAAAATGGCAAAGTGTCAACGGAAAAATTCAGAAACCCATGCCTAGGGTCCTGGAGCCCAGGGGCGGCTGTAAAGTCTGTGGAGAGCCGCTGTGTCCCTGGATGAATTGAGAAAAAGGGTGAAAAAATGGCAAAGTGTCAAGGGAGCTAGGCAGAAACCCATGCCTAGGGTCCTGGAGCCCAGGGGCGGCTGCAAAGTCTGTGGAGAGCCGCTGTGTCCCTGGATGAAATGAGAAAAAGGGTGGAAAAATGGCAAAGTGTCAAGGGAGCTAGGCAGAAACCCATGCCGAGCTGCCTGGAGCCCAGGGGCGGCTGTAAAGTCTGTGGAGTGCCGCTGTGTCCCTGGATGAAATGAGAAAAAGGGTGAAAAAATGGCAAAGTGTCAAGGGAGAAATTCAGAAACTCAGGCCGAGCTGCCTGGAGCCCAGGGGCGGTTCTAAAGTGTGTGGAGAGCCGCTGTGTCCCTGGATGAATTGAGAAAAAGGGTGAAAAAATGGCAAAGTGTCAAGGGAGAAATTCAGAAACTCAGGCCGAGCTGCCTGGAGCCCAGGGGCGGTTCTAAAGTGTGTGGAGAGCCGCTGTGTCCCTGGATGAATTGAGAAAAAGGGTGAAAAAATGGCAAAGTGTCAAGGGAGCTAGGCAGAAACCCATGCCTAGGGTCCTGGAGCCCAGGGGCGGCTGCAAAGTCTGTGGAAAGCCGCTGTTGCCCTGGATGAAATGAGAAAAAGGGTGAAAAAATGGCAAAGTGTCAAGGGAGCTAGGCAGAAACCCATGCCTAGGGTCCTGGAGCCCAGGGGCCGCGGGAAAGTCTGTGGAGAGCCGCTGTGTCCCTGGATGAAATGAGAAAAAAGGTGAAAAAATGGCAAAGTGTCAAGGGAGCTAGGCAGAAACCCATGCCTAGGGTCCTGGAGCCCAGGGGCCGCGGGAAAGTCTGTGGAGAGCCGCTGTGCCCCTGGATGAAATGAGAAAAAGGGTGAAAAAATGGCAAAGTGTCAAGGGAGCTAGGCAGAAACCCATGCCTAGGGTCCTGGAGCCCAGGGGCGGCTGCAAAGTCTGTGGAGAGCCGCTGTGTCCCTGGATGAAATGAGAAAAAGGGTGGAAAAATGGCAAAGTGTCAAGGGAGCTAGGCAGAAACCCATGCCGAGCTGCCTGGAGCCCAGGGGCGGCTGTAAAGTCTGTGGAGTGCCGCTGTGTCCCTGGATGAAATGAGAAAATGGGTGAAAAAATGGCAAAGTGTCAAGGGAGAAATTCAGAAACCCAGGCCGAGCTGCCTGGAGCCCAGGGGCGGCTGCAAAGTCTGTGGAGAGCCGCTGTGTCCCTGGATGAAATGAGAAAAAAGGTGAAAAAATGGCAAAGTGTCAAGGGAGAAATTCAGAAACTCAGGCCGAGCTGCCTGGAGCCTCAAAGCGGATAGAAATAGCGTGGAGAGCCGCTGTTAAGCCAGACGCCCTCTGGCGGACACAGGCAGGAGTTGCAGTAAATGCATTGAAGTCAATGGGCGAGAGTAAGCCATGCCTTGCGTCCTGGAGCCCAGGGGCGGTTCTAAAGTCTGTGAGAGCCGCTGTGTCCCTGGATGAAATGAGAAAAAGGGTGAAAAAATGGCAAAGTGTCAAGGGAGCTAGGCAGAAACCCATGCCTAGGGTCCTGGAGCCCAGGGGCCGCGGGAAAGTCTGTGGAGAGCCGCTGTTGCCCTGGATGAAATGAGAAAAAAGGTGAAAAAATGGCAAAGTGTCAAGGGAGAAATTCAGAAACCCATGCCTAGGGTCCTGGAGCCAAGGGGCCGCGGGAAAGTCTGTGGAGAGCCGCTGTGTCCCTGGATGAAATGAGAAAAAAGGTGAAAAAATGGCAAAGTGTCAAGGGAGAAATTCAGAAACCCATGCCTAGGGTCCTGGAGCCCAGGGGCGGCTGTAAAGTCTGTGGAGAGCCGCTGTGTCCCTGGATGAAATGAGAAAAAGGGTGAAAAAATGGCAAAGTGTCAAGGGAGCTAGGCAGAAACCCATGCCTAGGGTCCTGGAGCCCAGGGGCGGCTGTAAAGTCTGTGGAGTGCCGCTGTGTCCCTGGATGAAATGAGAAAAAGGGTGAAAAAATGGCAAAGTGTCAAGGGAGAAATTCAGAAACCCATGCCTAGGGTCCTGGAGCCCAGGGGCCGCGGGAAAGTCTGTGGAGAGCCGCTGTGTCCCTGGATGAAATGAGAAAAAGGGTGAAAAAATGGCAAAGTGTCAAGGGAGAAATTCAGAAACCCATGCCTAGGGTCCTGGAGCCCAGGGGCGGCTGTAAAGTCTGTGGAGAGCCGCTGTGTCCCTGGATGAATTGAGAAAAAGGGTGAAAAAATGGCAAAGTGTCAAGGGAGCTAGGCAGAAACCCATGCCTAGGGTCCTGGAGCCCAGGGGCGGCTGCAAAGTCTGTGGAGAGCCGCTGTGTCCCTGGATGAAATGAGAAAAAGGGTGGAAAAATGGCAAAGTGTCAAGGGAGCTAGGCAGAAACCAATGCCGAGCTGCCTGGAGCCCAGGGGCGGTTCTAAAGCCTGTGAGAGCCGCTGTGTCCCTGGATGAAATGAGAAAAAGGGTGAAAAAATGGCAAAGTGTCAAGGGAGAAATTCAGAAACTCAGGCCGAGCTGCCTGGAGCCCAGGGGCGGCTGCAAAGTCTGTGGAGAGCCGCTGTGTCCCTGGATGAAATGAGAAAAAGGGTGAAAAAATGGCAAAGTGTCAAGGGAGCTAGGCAGAAACCCATGCCTAGGGTCCTGGAGCCCAGGGGCCGCGGGAAAGTCTGTGGAGAGCCGCTGTGTCCCTGGATGAAATGAGAAAAAGGGTGAAAAAATGGCAAAGTGTCAAGGGAGAAATTCAGAAACTCAGGCCGAGCTGGCTGGAGCCCAGGGGCGGCTGCAAAGTCTGTGGAGAGCCGCTGTGTCCCTGGATGAAATGAGAAAAAAGGTGAAAAAATGGCAAAGTGTCAAGGGAGAAATTCAGAAACCCAGGCCGAGCTGCCTGGAGCCCGGGGGCGGCTGCAAAGTCTGTGGAGAGCCGCTGTGTCCCTGGATGAAATGAGAAAAAAGGTGAAAAAATGGCAAAGTGTCAAGGGAGCTAGGCAGAAACCCATGCCTAGGGTCCTGGAGCCCAGGGGCGGTTCTAAAGTCTGTGAGAGCCGCTGTGTCCCTGGATGAATTGAGAAAAAAGGTGAAAAAATGGCAAAGTGTCAAGGGAGAAATTCAGAAACCCAGGCCGAGCTGCCTGGAGCCCAGGGGCGGCTGTAAAGTCTGTGGAGTGCCGCTGTGTCCCTGGATGAAATGAGAAAAAAGGTGAAAAAATGGCAAAGTGTCAAGGGAGCTAGGCAGAAACCCATGCCTAGGGTCCTGGAGCCCAGGGGCGGTTCTAAAGTCTGTGAGAGCCGCTGTGTCCCTGGATGAATTGAGAAAAAGGGTGAAAAAATGGCAAAGTGTCAAGGGAGAAATTCAGAAACTCAGGCCGAGCTGCCTGGAGCCCAGGGGCGGCTGTAAAGTCTGTGGAGAGCCGCTGTGTCCCTGGATGAAATGAGAAAAAGGGTGAAAAAATGGCAAAGTGTCAAGGGAGAAATTCAGAAACCCAGGCCGAGCTGCCTGGAGCCCAGGGGCGGCTGCAAAGTCTGTGGAGAGCCGCTGTGTCCCTGGATGAAATGAGAAAAAAGGTGAAAAAATGGCAAAGTGTCAAGGGAGAAATTCAGAAACTCAGGCCGAGCTGCCTGGAGCCTCAAAGCGGATAGAAATAGCGTGGAGAGCCGCTGTTAAGCCAGACGCCCTCTGGCGGACACAGGCAGGAGTTGCAGTAAATGCATTGAAGTCAATGGGCGAGAGTAAGCCATGCCTTGCGTCCTGGAGCCCAGGGGCGGTTCTAAAGTCTGTGAGAGCCGCTGTGTCCCTGGATGAAATGAGAAAAAGGGTGAAAAAATGGCAAAGTGTCAAGGGAGCTAGGCAGAAACCCATGCCTAGGGTCCTGGAGCCCAGGGGCCGCGGGAAAGTCTGTGGAGAGCCGCTGTTGCCCTGGATGAAATGAGAAAAAAGGTGAAAAAATGGCAAAGTGTCAAGGGAGAAATTCAGAAACCCATGCCTAGGGTCCTGGAGCCAAGGGGCCGCGGGAAAGTCTGTGGAGAGCCGCTGTGTCCCTGGATGAAATGAGAAAAAAGGTGAAAAAATGGCAAAGTGTCAAGGGAGAAATTCAGAAACCCATGCCTAGGGTCCTGGAGCCCAGGGGCGGCTGTAAAGTCTGTGGAGAGCCGCTGTGTCCCTGGATGAAATGAGAAAAAGGGTGAAAAAATGGCAAAGTGTCAAGGGAGCTAGGCAGAAACCCATGCCTAGGGTCCTGGAGCCCAGGGGCGGCTGTAAAGTCTGTGGAGTGCCGCTGTGTCCCTGGATGAAATGAGAAAAAGGGTGAAAAAATGGCAAAGTGTCAAGGGAGAAATTCAGAAACCCATGCCTAGGGTCCTGGAGCCCAGGGGCCGCGGGAAAGTCTGTGGAGAGCCGCTGTGTCCCTGGATGAAATGAGAAAAAGGGTGAAAAAATGGCAAAGTGTCAAGGGAGAAATTCAGAAACCCATGCCTAGGGTCCTGGAGCCCAGGGGCGGCTGTAAAGTCTGTGGAGAGCCGCTGTGTCCCTGGATGAATTGAGAAAAAGGGTGAAAAAATGGCAAAGTGTCAAGGGAGCTAGGCAGAAACCCATGCCTAGGGTCCTGGAGCCCAGGGGCGGCTGCAAAGTCTGTGGAGAGCCGCTGTGTCCCTGGATGAAATGAGAAAAAGGGTGGAAAAATGGCAAAGTGTCAAGGGAGCTAGGCAGAAACCAATGCCGAGCTGCCTGGAGCCCAGGGGCGGTTCTAAAGCCTGTGAGAGCCGCTGTGTCCCTGGATGAAATGAGAAAAAAGGTGGAAAAATGGCAAAGTGTCAAGGGAGAAATTCAGAAACTCAGGCCGAGCTGCCTGGAGCCCAGGGGCGGTTCTAAAGTGTGTGGAGAGCCGCTGTTGCCCTGGATGAAATGAGAAAAAGGGTGGAAAAATGGCAAAGTGTCAAGGGAGCTAGGCAGAAACCCATGCCTAAGGTCCTGGAGCCCAGGGGCGGTTCTAAAGTCTGTGGAGAGCCGCTGTTGCCCTGGATGAAATGAGAAAAAGGGTGAAAAAATGGCAAAGTGTCAAGGGAGAAATTCAGAAACCCAGGCCGAGCTGCCTGGAGCCCAGGGGCGGCTGCAAAGTCTGTGGAGAGCCGCTGTGTCCCTGGATGAAATGAGAAAAAAGGTGAAAAAATGGCAAAGTGTCAAGGGAGAAATTCAGAAACTCAGGCCGAGCTGCCTGGAGCCCAGGGGCGGCTGCAAAGTCTGTGGAGAGCCGCTGTGTCCCTGGATGAAATGAGAAAAAAGGTGAAAAAATGGCAAAGTGTCAAGGGAGAAATTCAGAAACCCAGGCCGAGCTGCCTGGAGCCCAGGGGCGGCTGCAAAGTCTGTGGAGAGCCGCTGTGTCCCTGGATGAAATGAGAAAAAGGGTGGAAAAATGGCAAAGTGTCAAGGGAGAAATTCAGAAACTCAGGCCGAGCTGCCTGGAGCCCAGGGGCGGCTGCAAAGTCTGTGGAGAGCCGCTGTGTCCCTGGATGAAATGAGAAAAAAGGTGAAAAAATGGCAAAGTGTCAAGGGAGAAATTCAGAAACTCAGGCCGAGCTGCCTGGAGCCCGGGGGCGGCTGCAAAGTCTGTGGAGAGCCGCTGTTGCCCTGGATGAAATGAGAAAAAGGGTGAAAAAATGGCAAAGTGTCAAGGGAAAAATTCAGAAACCCGTGCCTAGGGTCCTGGAGCCCAGGGGCCGCGGGAAAGTCTGTGGAGAGCCGCTGTGTCCCTGGATGAAATGAGAAAAAAGGTGAAAAAGTAACAAAGTGTCAAGGGAGAAATTCAGAAACCCAGGCCGAGCTGCCTGGAGCCTCAAAGCGGATAGAAATAGCGTGGAGAGCCGCTGTTAAGCCAGACGCCCTCTGGCGGACACAGGCAGGAGTTGCAGTAAATGCATTGAAGTCAATGGGCGAGAGTAACCCATGCCTTGCGTCCTGGAGCCCAGGGGCGGTTCTAAAGTCTGTGAGAGCCGCTGTGTCCCTGGATGAAATGAGAAAAAGGGTGAAAAAATGGCAAAGTGTCAAGGGAGCTAGGCAGAAACCCATGCCTAGGGTCCTGGAGCCCAGGGGCCGCGGGAAAGTCTGTGGAGAGCCGCTGTTGCCCTGGATGAAATGAGAAAAAAGGTGAAAAAATGGCAAAGTGTCAAGGGAGAAATTCAGAAACCCATGCCTAGGGTCCTGGAGCCAAGGGGCCGCGGGAAAGTCTGTGGAGAGCCGCTGTGTCCCTGGATGAAATGAGAAAAAAGGTGAAAAAATGGCAAAGTGTCAAGGGAGAAATTCAGAAACCCATGCCTAGGGTCCTGGAGCCCAGGGGCGGCTGTAAAGTCTGTGGAGAGCCGCTGTGTCCCTGGATGAAATGAGAAAAAGGGTGAAAAAATGGCAAAGTGTCAAGGGAGCTAGGCAGAAACCCATGCCTAGGGTCCTGGAGCCCAGGGGCGGCTGTAAAGTCTGTGGAGTGCCGCTGTGTCCCTGGATGAAATGAGAAAAAGGGTGAAAAAATGGCAAAGTGTCAAGGGAGAAATTCAGAAACCCATGCCTAGGGTCCTGGAGCCCAGGGGCCGCGGGAAAGTCTGTGGAGAGCCGCTGTGTCCCTGGATGAAATGAGAAAAAGGGTGAAAAAATGGCAAAGTGTCAAGGGAGAAATTCAGAAACCCATGCCTAGGGTCCTGGAGCCCAGGGGCGGCTGTAAAGTCTGTGGAGAGCCGCTGTGTCCCTGGATGAATTGAGAAAAAGGGTGAAAAAATGGCAAAGTGTCAAGGGAGCTAGGCAGAAACCCATGCCTAGGGTCCTGGAGCCCAGGGGCGGCTGCAAAGTCTGTGGAGAGCCGCTGTGTCCCTGGATGAAATGAGAAAAAGGGTGGAAAAATGGCAAAGTGTCAAGGGAGCTAGGCAGAAACCAATGCCGAGCTGCCTGGAGCCCAGGGGCGGCTGTAAAGTCTGTGGAGTGCCGCTGTGTCCCTGGATGAAATGAGAAAAAGGGTGAAAAAATGGCAAAGTGTCAAGGGAGAAATTCAGAAACTCAGGCCGAGCTGCCTGGAGCCCAGGGGCGGTTCTAAAGTGTGTGGAGAGCCGCTGTGTCCCTGGATGAATTGAGAAAAAGGGTGAAAAAATGGCAAAGTGTCAAGGGAGCTAGGCAGAAACCCATGCCTAGGGTCCTGGAGCCCAGGGGCGGCTGCAAAGTCTGTGGAGAGCCGCTGTGTCCCTGGATGAAATGAGAAAAAGGGTGGAAAAATGGCAAAGTGTCAAGGGAGAAATTCAGAAACCCAGGCCGAGCTGCCTGGAGCCCAGGGGCGGCTGCAAAGTCTGTGGAGAGCCGCTGTGTCCCTGGATGAAATGAGAAAAAAGGTGGAAAAATGGCAAAGTGTCAAGGGAGCTAGGCAGAAACCCATGCCTAGGGTCCTGGAGCCCAGGGGCCGCGGGAAAGTCTGTGGAGAGCCGCTGTGTCCCTGGATGAAATGAGAAAAAAGGTGAAAAAGTAACAAAGTGTCAAGGGAGAAATTCAGAAACCCAGGCCGAGCTGCCTGGAGCCCAGGGGCGGCTGCAAAGTCTGTGGAGAGCCGCTGTGTCCCTGGATGAAATGAGAAAAAGGGTGAAAAAATGGCAAAGTGTCAAGGGAAAAATTCAGAAACCCATGCCTAGGGTCCTGGAGCCCAGGGGCGGCTGCAAAGTCTGTGGAGAGCCGCTGTGTCCCTGGATGAAATGAGAAAAAAGGTGAAAAAATGGCAAAGTGTCAAGGGAGAAATTCAGAAACCCAGGCCGAGCTGCCTGGAGCCCAGGGGCGGCTGTAAAGTCTGTGGAGTGCCGCTGTGTCCCTGGATGAAATGAGAAAAAAGGTGAAAAAATGGCAAAGTGTCAAGGGAGCTAGGCAGAAACCCATGCCTAGGGTCCTGGAGCCCAGGGGCGGTTCTAAAGTCTGTGAGAGCCGCTGTGTCCCTGGATGAATTGAGAAAAAGGGTGAAAAAATGGCAAAGTGTCAAGGGAGCTAGGCAGAAACCCATGCCTAGGGTCCTGGAGCCCAGGGGCGTTTCTAAAGCCTGTGAGAGCCGCTGTGTCCCTGGATGAAATGAGAAAAAAGGTGAAAAAATGGCAAAGTGTCAAGGGAGAAATTCAGAAACTCAGGCCGAGCTGGCTGGAGCCCAGGGGCGGCTGCAAAGTCTGTGGAGAGCCGCTGTGTCCCTGGATGAAATGAGAAAAAAGGTGAAAAAATGGCAAAGTGTCAAGGGAGCTAGGCAGAAACCCATGCCTAGGGTCCTGGAGCCCAGGGGCGGTTCTAAAGTGTGTGGAGAGCCGCTGTGTCCCTGGATGAAATGAGAAAAAGGGTGAAAAAATGGCAAAGTGTCAAGGGAAAAATTCAGAAACCCATGCCTAGGGTCCTGGAGCCCAGGGGCGGCTGCAAAGTCTGTGGAGAGCCGCTGTGTCCCTGGATGAAATGAGAAAAAAGGTGAAAAAATGGCAAAGTGTCAAGGGAGAAATTCAGAAACCCAGGCCGAGCTGCCTGGAGCCCAGGGGCGGCTGTAAAGTCTGTGGAGTGCCGCTGTGTCCCTGGATGAAATGAGAAAAAAGGTGAAAAAATGGCAAAGTGTCAAGGGAGCTAGGCAGAAACCCATGCCTAGGGTCCTGGAGCCCAGGGGCGGTTCTAAAGTCTGTGAGAGCCGCTGTGTCCCTGGATGAATTGAGAAAAAGGGTGAAAAAATGGCAAAGTGTCAAGGGAGAAATTCAGAAACTCAGGCCGAGCTGCCTGGAGCCCAGGGGCGGCTGTAAAGTCTGTGGAGAGCCGCTGTGTCCCTGGATGAAATGAGAAAAAGGGTGAAAAAATGGCAAAGTGTCAAGGGAAAAATTCAGAAACCCATGCCTAGGGTCCTGGAGCCCAGGGGCGGCTGCAAAGTCTGTGGAGAGCCGCTGTGTCCCTGGATGAAATGAGAAAAAGGGTGAAAAAATGGCAAAGTGTCAAGGGAAAAATTCAGAAACCCATGCCTAGGGTCCTGGAGCCCAGGGGCGGCTGTAAAGTCTGTGGAGAGCCGCTGTGTCCCTGGATGAATTGAGAAAAAGGGTGAAAAAATGGCAAAGTGTCAAGGGAGAAATTCAGAAACTCAGGCCGAGCTGCCTGGAGCCCAGGGGCGGTTCTAAAGTGTGTGGAGAGCCGCTGTGTCCCTGGATGAATTGAGAAAAAGGGTGAAAAAATGGCAAAGTGTCAAGGGAGCTAGGCAGAAACCCATGCCTAGGGTCCTGGAGCCCAGGGGCGGCTGCAAAGTCTGTGGAAAGCCGCTGTTGCCCTGGATGAAATGAGAAAAAGGGTGAAAAAATGGCAAAGTGTCAAGGGAGCTAGGCAGAAACCCATGCCTAGGGTCCTGGAGCCCAGGGGCGGCTGCAAAGTCTGTGGAGAGCCGCTGTGTCCCTGGATGAAATGAGAAAAAAGGTGGAAAAATGGCAAAGTGTCAAGGGAGCTAGGCAGAAACCCATGCCTAGGGTCCTGGAGCCCAGGGGCGGCTGCAAAGTCTGTGGAGAGCCGCTGTGTCCCTGGATGAAATGAGAAAAAGGGTGAAAAAATGGCAAAGTGTCAAGGGAGCTAGGCAGAAACCCATGCCTAGGGTCCTGGAGCCCAGGGGCCGCGGGAAAGTCTGTGGAGAGCCGCTGTTGCCCTGGATGAAATGAGAAAAAAGGTGAAAAAATGGCAAAGTGTCAAGGGAGAAATTCAGAAACCCATGCCTAGGGTCCTGGAGCCAAGGGGCCGCGGGAAAGTCTGTGGAGAGCCGCTGTGTCCCTGGATGAAATGAGAAAAAAGGTGAAAAAATGGCAAAGTGTCAAGGGAGAAATTCAGAAACCCATGCCTAGGGTCCTGGAGCCCAGGGGCGGCTGTAAAGTCTGTGGAGAGCCGCTGTGTCCCTGGATGAAATGAGAAAAAGGGTGAAAAAATGGCAAAGTGTCAAGGGAGAAATTCAGAAACTCAGGCCGAGCTGCCTGGAGCCCAGGGGCGGTTCTAAAGTCTGTGAGAGCCGCTGTGTCCCTGGATGAAATGAGAAAAAGGGTGGAAAAATGGCAAAGTGTCAAGGGAGCTAGGCAGAAACCCATGCCGAGCTGCCTGGAGCCCAGGGGCGGCTGTAAAGTCTGTGGAGTGCCGCTGTGTCCCTGGATGAAATGAGAAAATGGGTGAAAAAATGGCAAAGTGTCAAGGGAGAAATTCAGAAACCCAGGCCGAGCTGCCTGGAGCCCAGGGGCGGCTGCAAAGTCTGTGGAGAGCCGCTGTGTCCCTGGATGAAATGAGAAAAAAGGTGAAAAAATGGCAAAGTGTCAAGGGAGAAATTCAGAAACTCAGGCCGAGCTGCCTGGAGCCCAGGGGCGGTTCTAAAGTGTGTGGAGAGCCGCTGTGTCCCTGGATGAATTGAGAAAAAGGGTGAAAAAATGGCAAAGTGTCAAGGGAGCTAGGCAGAAACCCATGCCTAGGGTCCTGGAGCCCAGGGGCGGCTGCAAAGTCTGTGGAGAGCCGCTGTGTCCCTGGATGAAATGAGAAAAAGGGTGGAAAAATGGCAAAGTGTCAAGGGAGCTAGGCAGAAACCCATGCCGAGCTGCCTGGAGCCCAGGGGCGGCTGTAAAGTCTGTGGAGTGCCGCTGTGTCCCTGGATGAAATGAGAAAAAGGGTGAAAAAATGGCAAAGTGTCAAGGGAGAAATTCAGAAACTCAGGCCGAGCTGCCTGGAGCCCAGGGGCGGTTCTAAAGTGTGTGGAGAGCCGCTGTGTCCCTGGATGAATTGAGAAAAAGGGTGAAAAAATGGCAAAGTGTCAAGGGAGCTAGGCAGAAACCCATGCCTAGGGTCCTGGAGCCCAGGGGCGGCTGCAAAGTCTGTGGAGAGCCGCTGTGTCCCTGGATGAAATGAGAAAAAGGGTGGAAAAATGGCAAAGTGTCAAGGGAGAAATTCAGAAACCCAGGCCGAGCTGCCTGGAGCCCAGGGGCGGCTGCAAAGTCTGTGGAGAGCCGCTGTGTCCCTGGATGAAATGAGAAAAAAGGTGGAAAAATGGCAAAGTGTCAAGGGAGCTAGGCAGAAACCCATGCCTAGGGTCCTGGAGCCCAGGGGCCGCGGGAAAGTCTGTGGAGAGCCGCTGTGTCCCTGGATGAAATGAGAAAAAAGGTGAAAAAGTAACAAAGTGTCAAGGGAGAAATTCAGAAACCCAGGCCGAGCTGCCTGGAGCCCAGGGGCGGCTGCAAAGTCTGTGGAGAGCCGCTGTGTCCCTGGATGAAATGAGAAAAAGGGTGAAAAAATGGCAAAGTGTCAAGGGAAAAATTCAGAAACCCATGCCTAGGGTCCTGGAGCCCAGGGGCGGCTGCAAAGTCTGTGGAGAGCCGCTGTGTCCCTGGATGAAATGAGAAAAAAGGTGAAAAAATGGCAAAGTGTCAAGGGAGAAATTCAGAAACCCAGGCCGAGCTGCCTGGAGCCCAGGGGCGGCTGTAAAGTCTGTGGAGTGCCGCTGTGTCCCTGGATGAAATGAGAAAAAAGGTGAAAAAATGGCAAAGTGTCAAGGGAGCTAGGCAGAAACCCATGCCTAGGGTCCTGGAGCCCAGGGGCGGTTCTAAAGTCTGTGAGAGCCGCTGTGTCCCTGGATGAATTGAGAAAAAGGGTGAAAAAATGGCAAAGTGTCAAGGGAGCTAGGCAGAAACCCATGCCGAGCTGCCTGGAGCCCAGGGGCGGCTGTAAAGTCTGTGGAGTGCCGCTGTGTCCCTGGATGAAATGAGAAAATGGGTGAAAAAATGGCAAAGTGTCAAGGGAGAAATTCAGAAACCCAGGCCGAGCTGCCTGGAGCCCAGGGGCGGCTGCAAAGTCTGTGGAGAGCCGCTGTGTCCCTGGATGAAATGAGAAAAAAGGTGAAAAAATGGCAAAGTGTCAAGGGAGAAATTCAGAAACTCAGGCCGAGCTGCCTGGAGCCTCAAAGCGGATAGAAATAGCGTGGAGAGCCGCTGTTAAGCCAGACGCCCTCTGGCGGACACAGGCAGGAGTTGCAGTAAATGCATTGAAGTCAATGGGCGAGAGTAAGCCATGCCTTGCGTCCTGGAGCCCAGGGGCGGTTCTAAAGTCTGTGAGAGCCGCTGTGTCCCTGGATGAAATGAGAAAAAGGGTGAAAAAATGGCAAAGTGTCAAGGGAGCTAGGCAGAAACCCATGCCTAGGGTCCTGGAGCCCAGGGGCCGCGGGAAAGTCTGTGGAGAGCCGCTGTTGCCCTGGATGAAATGAGAAAAAAGGTGAAAAAATGGCAAAGTGTCAAGGGAGAAATTCAGAAACTCAGGCCGAGCTGCCTGGAGCCCAGGGGCGGTTCTAAAGTGTGTGGAGAGCCGCTGTGTCCCTGGATGAATTGAGAAAAAGGGTGAAAAAATGGCAAAGTGTCAAGGGAGCTAGGCAGAAACCCATGCCTAGGGTCCTGGAGCCCAGGGGCGGCTGCAAAGTCTGTGGAGAGCCGCTGTGTCCCTGGATGAAATGAGAAAAAGGGTGGAAAAATGGCAAAGTGTCAAGGGAGCTAGGCAGAAACCCATGCCGAGCTGCCTGGAGCCCAGGGGCGGCTGTAAAGTCTGTGGAGTGCCGCTGTGTCCCTGGATGAAATGAGAAAAAGGGTGAAAAAATGGCAAAGTGTCAAGGGAGAAATTCAGAAACTCAGGCCGAGCTGCCTGGAGCCCAGGGGCGGTTCTAAAGTGTGTGGAGAGCCGCTGTGTCCCTGGATGAATTGAGAAAAAGGGTGAAAAAATGGCAAAGTGTCAAGGGAGCTAGGCAGAAACCCATGCCTAGGGTCCTGGAGCCCAGGGGCGGCTGCAAAGTCTGTGGAGAGCCGCTGTGTCCCTGGATGAAATGAGAAAAAGGGTGGAAAAATGGCAAAGTGTCAAGGGAGAAATTCAGAAACCCAGGCCGAGCTGCCTGGAGCCCAGGGGCGGCTGCAAAGTCTGTGGAGAGCCGCTGTGTCCCTGGATGAAATGAGAAAAAAGGTGGAAAAATGGCAAAGTGTCAAGGGAGCTAGGCAGAAACCCATGCCTAGGGTCCTGGAGCCCAGGGGCCGCGGGAAAGTCTGTGGAGAGCCGCTGTGTCCCTGGATGAAATGAGAAAAAAGGTGAAAAAGTAACAAAGTGTCAAGGGAGAAATTCAGAAACCCAGGCCGAGCTGCCTGGAGCCCAGGGGCGGCTGCAAAGTCTGTGGAGAGCCGCTGTGTCCCTGGATGAAATGAGAAAAAGGGTGAAAAAATGGCAAAGTGTCAAGGGAAAAATTCAGAAACCCATGCCTAGGGTCCTGGAGCCCAGGGGCGGCTGCAAAGTCTGTGGAGAGCCGCTGTGTCCCTGGATGAAATGAGAAAAAAGGTGAAAAAATGGCAAAGTGTCAAGGGAGAAATTCAGAAACCCAGGCCGAGCTGCCTGGAGCCCAGGGGCGGCTGTAAAGTCTGTGGAGTGCCGCTGTGTCCCTGGATGAAATGAGAAAAAAGGTGAAAAAATGGCAAAGTGTCAAGGGAGCTAGGCAGAAACCCATGCCTAGGGTCCTGGAGCCCAGG
This sequence comes from Dunckerocampus dactyliophorus, assembly GCF_027744805.1. Taxonomy (NCBI): domain Eukaryota; kingdom Metazoa; phylum Chordata; class Actinopteri; order Syngnathiformes; family Syngnathidae; genus Dunckerocampus; species Dunckerocampus dactyliophorus. The sequence continues at coordinate 65,498 of NW_026559867.1, read as the reverse complement.
GGCGGTTCTAAAGTCTGTGAGAGCCGCTGTGTCCCTGGATGAATTGAGAAAAAGGGTGAAAAAATGGCAAAGTGTCAAGGGAGCTAGGCAGAAACCCATGCCGAGCTGCCTGGAGCCCAGGGGCGGCTGTAAAGTCTGTGGAGTGCCGCTGTGTCCCTGGATGAAATGAGAAAATGGGTGAAAAAATGGCAAAGTGTCAAGGGAGAAATTCAGAAACCCAGGCCGAGCTGCCTGGAGCCCAGGGGCGGCTGCAAAGTCTGTGGAGAGCCGCTGTGTCCCTGGATGAAATGAGAAAAAAGGTGAAAAAATGGCAAAGTGTCAAGGGAGAAATTCAGAAACTCAGGCCGAGCTGCCTGGAGCCTCAAAGCGGATAGAAATAGCGTGGAGAGCCGCTGTTAAGCCAGACGCCCTCTGGCGGACACAGGCAGGAGTTGCAGTAAATGCATTGAAGTCAATGGGCGAGAGTAAGCCATGCCTTGCGTCCTGGAGCCCAGGGGCGGTTCTAAAGTCTGTGAGAGCCGCTGTGTCCCTGGATGAAATGAGAAAAAGGGTGAAAAAATGGCAAAGTGTCAAGGGAGCTAGGCAGAAACCCATGCCTAGGGTCCTGGAGCCCAGGGGCCGCGGGAAAGTCTGTGGAGAGCCGCTGTTGCCCTGGATGAAATGAGAAAAAAGGTGAAAAAATGGCAAAGTGTCAAGGGAGAAATTCAGAAACTCAGGCCGAGCTGCCTGGAGCCCAGGGGCGGTTCTAAAGTGTGTGGAGAGCCGCTGTGTCCCTGGATGAATTGAGAAAAAGGGTGAAAAAATGGCAAAGTGTCAAGGGAGCTAGGCAGAAACCCATGCCTAGGGTCCTGGAGCCCAGGGGCGGCTGCAAAGTCTGTGGAGAGCCGCTGTGTCCCTGGATGAAATGAGAAAAAGGGTGGAAAAATGGCAAAGTGTCAAGGGAGCTAGGCAGAAACCCATGCCGAGCTGCCTGGAGCCCAGGGGCGGCTGTAAAGTCTGTGGAGTGCCGCTGTGTCCCTGGATGAAATGAGAAAAAGGGTGAAAAAATGGCAAAGTGTCAAGGGAGAAATTCAGAAACTCAGGCCGAGCTGCCTGGAGCCCAGGGGCGGTTCTAAAGTGTGTGGAGAGCCGCTGTGTCCCTGGATGAATTGAGAAAAAGGGTGAAAAAATGGCAAAGTGTCAAGGGAGCTAGGCAGAAACCCATGCCTAGGGTCCTGGAGCCCAGGGGCGGCTGCAAAGTCTGTGGAGAGCCGCTGTGTCCCTGGATGAAATGAGAAAAAGGGTGGAAAAATGGCAAAGTGTCAAGGGAGAAATTCAGAAACCCAGGCCGAGCTGCCTGGAGCCCAGGGGCGGCTGCAAAGTCTGTGGAGAGCCGCTGTGTCCCTGGATGAAATGAGAAAAAAGGTGGAAAAATGGCAAAGTGTCAAGGGAGCTAGGCAGAAACCCATGCCTAGGGTCCTGGAGCCCAGGGGCCGCGGGAAAGTCTGTGGAGAGCCGCTGTGTCCCTGGATGAAATGAGAAAAAAGGTGAAAAAGTAACAAAGTGTCAAGGGAGAAATTCAGAAACCCAGGCCGAGCTGCCTGGAGCCCAGGGGCGGCTGCAAAGTCTGTGGAGAGCCGCTGTGTCCCTGGATGAAATGAGAAAAAGGGTGAAAAAATGGCAAAGTGTCAAGGGAAAAATTCAGAAACCCATGCCTAGGGTCCTGGAGCCCAGGGGCGGCTGCAAAGTCTGTGGAGAGCCGCTGTGTCCCTGGATGAAATGAGAAAAAAGGTGAAAAAATGGCAAAGTGTCAAGGGAGAAATTCAGAAACCCAGGCCGAGCTGCCTGGAGCCCAGGGGCGGCTGTAAAGTCTGTGGAGTGCCGCTGTGTCCCTGGATGAAATGAGAAAAAAGGTGAAAAAATGGCAAAGTGTCAAGGGAGCTAGGCAGAAACCCATGCCTAGGGTCCTGGAGCCCAGGGGCGGTTCTAAAGTCTGTGAGAGCCGCTGTGTCCCTGGATGAATTGAGAAAAAGGGTGAAAAAATGGCAAAGTGTCAAGGGAGCTAGGCAGAAACCCATGCCGAGCTGCCTGGAGCCCAGGGGCGGCTGTAAAGTCTGTGGAGTGCCGCTGTGTCCCTGGATGAAATGAGAAAATGGGTGAAAAAATGGCAAAGTGTCAAGGGAGAAATTCAGAAACCCAGGCCGAGCTGCCTGGAGCCCAGGGGCGGCTGCAAAGTCTGTGGAGAGCCGCTGTGTCCCTGGATGAAATGAGAAAAAAGGTGAAAAAATGGCAAAGTGTCAAGGGAGAAATTCAGAAACTCAGGCCGAGCTGCCTGGAGCCTCAAAGCGGATAGAAATAGCGTGGAGAGCCGCTGTTAAGCCAGACGCCCTCTGGCGGACACAGGCAGGAGTTGCAGTAAATGCATTGAAGTCAATGGGCGAGAGTAAGCCATGCCTTGCGTCCTGGAGCCCAGGGGCGGTTCTAAAGTCTGTGAGAGCCGCTGTGTCCCTGGATGAAATGAGAAAAAGGGTGAAAAAATGGCAAAGTGTCAAGGGAGCTAGGCAGAAACCCATGCCTAGGGTCCTGGAGCCCAGGGGCCGCGGGAAAGTCTGTGGAGAGCCGCTGTTGCCCTGGATGAAATGAGAAAAAAGGTGAAAAAATGGCAAAGTGTCAAGGGAGCTAGGCAGAAACCCATGCCTAGGGTCCTGGAGCCCAGGGGCGGTTCTAAAGTCTGTGAGAGCCGCTGTGTCCCTGGATGAAATGAGAAAAAGGGTGAAAAAATGGCAAAGTGTCAAGGGAGCTAGGCAGAAACCCATGCCTAGGGTCCTGGAGCCCAGGGGCGTTTCTAAAGCCTGTGAGAGCCGCTGTGTCCCTGGATGAAATGAGAAAAAAGGTGAAAAAATGGCAAAGTGTCAAGGGAGAAATTCAGAAACTCAGGCCGAGCTGGCTGGAGCCCAGGGGCGGCTGCAAAGTCTGTGGAGAGCCGCTGTGTCCCTGGATGAAATGAGAAAAAAGGTGAAAAAATGGCAAAGTGTCAAGGGAGCTAGGCAGAAACCCATGCCTAGGGTCCTGGAGCCCAGGGGCGGTTCTAAAGTGTGTGGAGAGCCGCTGTGTCCCTGGATGAAATGAGAAAAAGGGTGAAAAAATGGCAAAGTGTCAAGGGAAAAATTCAGAAACCCATGCCTAGGGTCCTGGAGCCCAGGGGCGGCTGCAAAGTCTGTGGAGAGCCGCTGTGTCCCTGGATGAAATGAGAAAAAAGGTGAAAAAATGGCAAAGTGTCAAGGGAGAAATTCAGAAACCCAGGCCGAGCTGCCTGGAGCCCAGGGGCGGCTGTAAAGTCTGTGGAGTGCCGCTGTGTCCCTGGATGAAATGAGAAAAAAGGTGAAAAAATGGCAAAGTGTCAAGGGAGCTAGGCAGAAACCCATGCCTAGGGTCCTGGAGCCCAGGGGCGGTTCTAAAGTCTGTGAGAGCCGCTGTGTCCCTGGATGAATTGAGAAAAAGGGTGAAAAAATGGCAAAGTGTCAAGGGAGAAATTCAGAAACTCAGGCCGAGCTGCCTGGAGCCCAGGGGCGGCTGTAAAGTCTGTGGAGAGCCGCTGTGTCCCTGGATGAAATGAGAAAAAGGGTGAAAAAATGGCAAAGTGTCAAGGGAAAAATTCAGAAACCCATGCCTAGGGTCCTGGAGCCCAGGGGCGGCTGTAAAGTCTGTGGAGAGCCGCTGTGTCCCTGGATGAATTGAGAAAAAGGGTGAAAAAATGGCAAAGTGTCAAGGGAGCTAGGCAGAAACCCATGCCTAGGGTCCTGGAGCCCAGGGGCGGCTGCAAAGTCTGTGGAGAGCCGCTGTGTCCCTGGATGAAATGAGAAAAAGGGTGGAAAAATGGCAAAGTGTCAAGGGAGAAATTCAGAAACTCAGGCCGAGCTGCCTGGAGCCCAGGGGCGGCTGCAAAGTCTGTGGAGAGCCGCTGTGTCCCTGGATGAAATGAGAAAAAAGGTGGAAAAATGGCAAAGTGTCAAGGGAGCTAGGCAGAAACCCATGCCTAGGGTCCTGGAGCCCAGGGGCGGCTGCAAAGTCTGTGGAAAGCCGCTGTTGCCCTGGATGAAATGAGAAAAAGGGTGAAAAAATGGCAAAGTGTCAAGGGAGCTAGGCAGAAACCCATGCCTAGGGTCCTGGAGCCCAGGGGCCGCGGGAAAGTCTGTGGAGAGCCGCTGTGTCCCTGGATGAAATGAGAAAAAAGGTGAAAAAATGGCAAAGTGTCAAGGGAGCTAGGCAGAAACCCATGCCTAGGGTCCTGGAGCCCAGGGGCCGCGGGAAAGTCTGTGGAGAGCCGCTGTGCCCCTGGATGAAATGAGAAAAAGGGTGAAAAAATGGCAAAGTGTCAAGGGAGCTAGGCAGAAACCCATGCCTAGGGTCCTGGAGCCCAGGGGCCGCGGGAAAGTCTGTGGAGAGCCGCTGTGTCCCTGGATGAAATGAGAAAAAAGGTGAAAAAATGGCAAAGTGTCAAGGGAGCTAGGCAGAAACCCATGCCTAGGGTCCTGGAGCCCAGGGGCCGCGGGAAAGTCTGTGGAGAGCCGCTGTGCCCCTGGATGAAATGAGAAAAAGGGTGAAAAAATGGCAAAGTGTCAAGGGAGCTAGGCAGAAACCCATGCCTAGGGTCCTGGAGCCCAGGGGCCGCGGGAAAGTCTGTGGAGAGCCGCTGTGTCCCTGGATGAAATGAGAAAAAAGGTGAAAAAATGGCAAAGTGTCAAGGGAGCTAGGCAGAAACCCATGCCTAGGGTCCTGGAGCCCAGGGGCCGCGGGAAAGTCTGTGGAGAGCCGCTGTGTCCCTGGATGAAATGAGAAAAAAGGTGAAAAAGTAACAAAGTGTCAAGGGAGAAATTCAGAAACCCAGGCCGAGCTGCCTGGAGCCTCAAAGCGGATAGAAATAGCGTGGAGAGCCGCTGTTAAGCCAGACGCCCTCTGGCGGACACAGGCAGGAGTTGCAGTAAATGCATTGAAGTCAATGGGCGAGAGTACCCAATGCGCCAAAAAAGTGCTGAAAATATGACAAAGTGTCAAATGAATGGGAGTCAATGGGCGAGAGTACCCAATGCGCCAAAAAAGTGCTGAAAATATGACAAAGTGTCAAATGAATGGGAGTCAATGGGCGAGAGTACCCAATGCACAAAAAAAGTGCTGAAAAAGTCCACACGAGCCTAGTCAGAAATGCAGGCCGAGGCGGCTAAAGCCCCAAAGCGGCTATAAAAAGCGTGGAGAGCCGCTGTCGCCCCGGAGGAACGGAGAAAAAGTGCTGAAAAAAGGCCTAAATCCTAACGGACCTAGGCGGAAGTGCAGGCGAGGCGGCAGGAGTCTGAAAACCGCTATAAAAAGCGTGGAGAGCCGCTGTCGCCCCGGAGAAACGGAGAAAAAGTGCTGAAAAAAGGCCTAAATCCTAACGGACCTAGGCGGAAGTGCAGGCGAGGCGGCAGGAGTCTGAAAACGGCTATAAAATGCGTGGAGAGCCGCTGTCGCCCCGGAGAAACGGAGAAAAAGTGCTGAAAAAAGGCCTAAATCCTAACGGACCGAGGCGGAAGTGCAGGCGAGGCGGCAGGAGTCTGAAAACGGCTATAAAATGCGTGGAGAGCCGCTGTCGCCCCGGAGGAACGGAGAAAAAGTGCTGAAAAAAGGCCTAAATCCTAACGGACCGAGGCGGAAGTGCAGGCGAGGCGGCAGGAGTCTGAAAACGGCTATAAAATGCGTGGAGAGCCGCTGTCGCCCCGGAGGAACGGAGAAAAAGTGCTGAAAAAAGGCCTAAATCCTAACGGACCGAGGCGGAAGTGCAGGCGAGGCGGCAGGAGTCTGAAAACGGCTATAAAATGCGTGGAGAGCCGCTGTCGCCCCGGAGGAACGGAGAAAAAGTGCTGAAAAAAGGCCTAAATCCTAACGGACCGAGGCGGAAGTGCAGGCGAGGCGGCAGGAGTCTGAAAACGGCTATAAAATGCGTGGAGAGCCGCTGTCGCCCCGGAGGAACGGAGAAAAAGTGCTGAAAAAAGGCCTAAATCCTAACGGACCGAGGCGGAAGTGCAGGCGAGGCGGCAGGAGTCTGAAAGCGGCTATAAAACGCGTGGAGAGCCGCTCGGATGATTTTTCAAAGTGTCAAATGAATGGGAGTGAATGGGGCAGAGTACCCAATGTGTAAAAAAAGTGCTGAAAAAACGACAAAGTCCACACGAGCCTAGTCAGAAATGCAGTCCGAGGCGGCTGGAGCCCCAAAGCGGCTATAAAACGCGTGGAGAGCCGCTCGGATGATTTTTCAAAGTGTCAAATGAATGGGAGTGAATGGGGCAGAGTACCCAATGTGTAAAAAAAGTGCTGAAAAAACGACAAAGTCCACACGAGCCTAGTCAGAAATGCAGTCCGAGGCGGCTGGAGCCCCAAAGCGGCTATAAAACGCGTGGAGAGCCGCTCGGATGATTTTTCAAAGTGTGAAATGAATGGGAGTGAATGGGGCGGAGTACCCAATGCGCGAAAAAAGTGCTGAAAAAACGACAAAGTCCACACGAGCCTAGTCAGAAATGAAGGCCGAGGCGGCTGGAGCCCCAAAGCGGCTATAAAATGCGTGGAGAGCCGCTCGGATGATTTTTCTAAGTGTGAAATGAATGGGAGTGAATGGGGCGGAGTACCCAATGCGCGAAAAAAGTGCTGAAAAAACGACAAAGTGTCAAATGAATGGGAGTGAATGGGCGGAGTACCCAATGCGTGAAAAAAGGTCTGGAAAAACGACAAAGTGTCAAATGAATGGGAGTCAATGGGCGGAGTACCCAATGCGCGAAAAAAGTGCTGAAAAAATGACAAAGTGTCAAATGAATGGGAGTCAATGAGTGTTTTGGTCGACCAGGAAAAAACGCGTTTACGGGAGAGGGTAAATCAGCCGAGAGGGGGGGGGGGGGTATACTTTACCCTCTCCCGTAAATGCCATTTTTCCTGGTTGACCAAAACACCTCCAGCACGATTTCGGAAACCCAGTTTTTAGAAACACTGACCTCCAGGGGAAGTACCGAGAAAAGCACACTTTTGAATCCGCTTTTGACGCACTGAAACACGGACGTGAGCTGGGGCTGTGCCGCTCTTGGAAAACCCCTGGAGGTTATTTTCTAAAACGGGTTTCCGCGTCCCCCTGGGCGCCCGTGTTGGGCCGCGCAAGGCGGTCCGGGCTGCCCACCCCATCTGAGTGCCCCGTTGGGCCGCGTGCATGGCAGGCATCCAAGGAAGGCTGATGAGCAGCGGTGATGATGATGATGAGACACCAGCTGCAATTTTGACAAAGTGTCACCTCTCAAGCATTTCCAAGCGTGACACAAACAAAAGGGAACGGGAACTTTGATATGAGTGACTTGTGCTTCTTTTTCTCTAAGTGTCACTCCACAGCTGGCACCCAGGCTGTGTGACGCAGGTGTCCGACGAGGAGCGCCCGCGATGGGCCGCGTCAGGCGGCCCGGGCCGCGCTATCACCTCCGGATGACAACATCCAAAGGAGCACGTTGGTGCTTGCTGGGAGTTTGCGCACGCGATAGGCGACGCCTGGCGGCCCTGGCCGCGCCTCGCCAGCGGGTAATGACGACCGCGAGCGCCATGCTGCGCCGATGGAGCTGTCCGAGGAGCGAGAGCGCCCGCCATGGGCGGCATCCGGCGGCCCCTGGCCGTGCTTCGTCTGCGGGTCGCTCTCCACCTCCGGGTGGCCAATCCGAGGTGTCCGCAAAGTGTGTGCGCTCGCCATGGGCGGCATCCGGCGGCCTCTGGCCGTGCTTCGTCTGCGGGTGCACACTAGGCGCGGTGGCTTTGTCCGCGCTCCACCTCCGGGTGGCGAATCCCAAAAAGCAGCACTTGGGTGCTTCGTAGGTGTCAGAAAAGTGTGTGCGCCCGCCATGGGCGGCATCCGGCGGCCTCTGGCCGTGCTTCGTCTGCGGGCGCACACTCGGAGCGAGGCTGCTGCTCGCTCCGGCGCGGTGGCTGGGTCCGCGCTCCACCTCCGGGTGGCGGAAG
>NW_026559867.1:0-45000 GCF_027744805.1 Dunckerocampus dactyliophorus | reverse complement strand
ATTCAGAAACCCGTGCCTAGGGTCCTGGAGCCCAGGGGCGGCTGTAAAGTCTGTGGAGAGCCGCTGTGTCCCTGGATGAAATGAGAAAAAGGGTGGAAAAATGGCAAAGTGTCAAGGGAGCTAGGCAGAAACCCATGCCTAGGGTCCTGGAGCCCAGGGGCGGTTCTAAAGCCTGTGAGAGCCGCTGTTGCCCTGGATGAAATGAGAAAAAAGGTGAAAAAATGGCAAAGTGTCAAGGGAGCTAGGCAGAAACCCATGCCTAGGGTCCTGGAGCCCAGGGGCGGTTCTAAAGTCTGTGAGAGCCGCTGTTGCCCTGGATGAAATGAGAAAAAAGGTGAAAAAATGGCAAAGTGTCAAGGGAGCTAGGCAGAAACCCATGCCTAGGGTCCTGGAGCCCAGGGGCCGCGGGAAAGTCTGTGGAGAGCCGCTGTGTCCCTGGATGAAATGAGGAAAAAGGTGAAAAAATGGCAAAGTGTCAAGGGAGAAATTCAGAAACCCATGCCTTGCGTCCTGGAGCCCAGGGGCGGTTCTAAAGTCTGTGAGAGCCGCTGTGTCCCTGGATGAAATGAGAAAAAGGGTGAAAAAATGGCAAAGTGTCAAGGGAGCTAGGCAGAAACCCATGCCTAGGGTCCTGGAGCCCAGGGGCCGCGGGAAAGTCTGTGGAGAGCCGCTGTGTCCCTGGATGAAATGAGAAAAAAGGTGAAAAAGTAACAAAGTGTCAAGGGAGAAATTCAGAAACCCAGGCCGAGCTGCCTGGAGCCCAGGGGCGGCTGCAAAGTCTGTGGAGAGCCGCTGTGTCCCTGGATGAAATGAGAAAAAGGGTGGAAAAATGGCAAAGTGTCAAGGGAGAAATTCAGAAACCCAGGCCGAGCTGCCTGGAGCCCAGGGGCGGCTGCAAAGTCTGTGGAGAGCCGCTGTGTCCCTGGATGAAATGAGAAAAAAGGTGAAAAAATGGCAAAGTGTCAAGGGAGAAATTCAGAAACCCAGGCCGAGCTGCCTGGAGCCCAGGGGCGGCTGCAAAGTCTGTGGAGAGCCGCTGTGTCCCTGGATGAAATGAGAAAAAGGGTGGAAAAATGGCAAAGTGTCAAGGGAGAAATTCAGAAACTCAGGCCGAGCTGCCTGGAGCCCAGGGGCGGCTGCAAAGTCTGTGGAGAGCCGCTGTGTCCCTGGATGAAATGAGAAAAAAGGTGAAAAAATGGCAAAGTGTCAAGGGAGAAATTCAGAAACCCATGCCTAGGGTCCTGGAGCCCAGGGGCCGCGGGAAAGTCTGTGGAGAGCCGCTGTGTCCCTGGATGAAATGAGAAAAAAGGTGAAAAAATGGCAAAGTGTCAAGGGAGAAATTCAGAAACCCATGCCTAGGGTCCTGGAGCCCAGGGGCCGCGGGAAAGTCTGTGGAGAGCCGCTGTGTCCCTGGATGAAATGAGAAAAAAGGTGAAAAAATGGCAAAGTGTCAAGGGAGCTAGGCAGAAACCCATGCCTAGGGTCCTGGAGACCAGGGGCCGCGGGAAAGTCTGTGGAGAGCCGCTGTGTCCCTGGATGAAATGAGAAAAAAGGTGAAAAAATGGCAAAGTGTCAAGGGAGCTAGGCAGAAACCCATGCCTAGGGTCCTGGAGCCCAGGGGCGGTTCTAAAGTCTGTGAGAGCCGCTGTTGCCCTGGATGAAATGAGAAAAAAGGTGAAAAAATGGCAAAGTGTCAAGGGAGCTAGGCAGAAACCCATGCCTAGGGTCCTGGAGCCCAGGGGCCGCGGGAAAGTCTGTGGAGAGCCGCTGTGTCCCTGGATGAAATGAGAAAAAAGGTGAAAGAGTAACAAAGTGTCAAGGGAGAAATTCAGAAACCCAGGCCGAGCTGCCTGGAGCCCAGGGGCGGCTGCAAAGTCTGTGGAGAGCCGCTGTGTCCCTGGATGAAATGAGAAAAAAGGTGAAAAAATGGCAAAGTGTCAAGGGAGAAATTCAGAAACCCAGGCCGAGCTGCCTGGAGCCCAGGGGCGGCTGTAAAGTCTGTGGAGTGCCGCTGTGTCCCTGGATGAAATGAGAAAAAGGGTGAAAAAATGGCAAAGTGTCAAGGGAAAAATTCAGAAACCCATGCCTAGGGTCCTGGAGCCCAGGGGCGGTTCTAAAGTGTGTGGAGAGCCGCTGTGTCCCTGGATGAATTGAGAAAAAGGGTGAAAAAATGGCAAAGTGTCAAGGGAGAAATTCAGAAACTCAGGCCGAGCTGCCTGGAGCCCAGGGGCGGTTCTAAAGTGTGTGGAGAGCCGCTGTGTCCCTGGATGAATTGAGAAAAAGGGTGAAAAAATGGCAAAGTGTCAAGGGAGCTAGGCAGAAACCCATGCCTAGGGTCCTGGAGCCCAGGGGCGGCTGCAAAGTCTGTGGAAAGCCGCTGTTGCCCTGGATGAAATGAGAAAAAGGGTGAAAAAATGGCAAAGTGTCAAGGGAGCTAGGCAGAAACCCATGCCTAGGGTCCTGGAGCCCAGGGGCGGCTGCAAAGTCTGTGGAGAGCCGCTGTGTCCCTGGATGAAATGAGAAAAAAGGTGGAAAAATGGCAAAGTGTCAAGGGAGCTAGGCAGAAACCCATGCCTAGGGTCCTGGAGCCCAGGGGCGGCTGCAAAGTCTGTGGAGAGCCGCTGTGTCCCTGGATGAAATGAGAAAAAGGGTGAAAAAATGGCAAAGTGTCAAGGGAGCTAGGCAGAAACCCATGCCTAGGGTCCTGGAGCCCAGGGGCCGCGGGAAAGTCTGTGGAGAGCCGCTGTTGCCCTGGATGAAATGAGAAAAAAGGTGAAAAAATGGCAAAGTGTCAAGGGAGAAATTCAGAAACCCATGCCTAGGGTCCTGGAGCCAAGGGGCCGCGGGAAAGTCTGTGGAGAGCCGCTGTGTCCCTGGATGAAATGAGAAAAAAGGTGAAAAAATGGCAAAGTGTCAAGGGAGAAATTCAGAAACCCATGCCTAGGGTCCTGGAGCCCAGGGGCGGCTGTAAAGTCTGTGGAGAGCCGCTGTGTCCCTGGATGAAATGAGAAAAAGGGTGAAAAAATGGCAAAGTGTCAAGGGAGAAATTCAGAAACTCAGGCCGAGCTGCCTGGAGCCCAGGGGCGGTTCTAAAGTCTGTGAGAGCCGCTGTGTCCCTGGATGAAATGAGAAAAAGGGTGGAAAAATGGCAAAGTGTCAAGGGAGCTAGGCAGAAACCCATGCCGAGCTGCCTGGAGCCCAGGGGCGGCTGTAAAGTCTGTGGAGTGCCGCTGTGTCCCTGGATGAAATGAGAAAATGGGTGAAAAAATGGCAAAGTGTCAAGGGAGAAATTCAGAAACCCAGGCCGAGCTGCCTGGAGCCCAGGGGCGGCTGCAAAGTCTGTGGAGAGCCGCTGTGTCCCTGGATGAAATGAGAAAAAAGGTGAAAAAATGGCAAAGTGTCAAGGGAGAAATTCAGAAACTCAGGCCGAGCTGCCTGGAGCCCAGGGGCGGTTCTAAAGTGTGTGGAGAGCCGCTGTGTCCCTGGATGAATTGAGAAAAAGGGTGAAAAAATGGCAAAGTGTCAAGGGAGCTAGGCAGAAACCCATGCCTAGGGTCCTGGAGCCCAGGGGCGGCTGCAAAGTCTGTGGAGAGCCGCTGTGTCCCTGGATGAAATGAGAAAAAGGGTGGAAAAATGGCAAAGTGTCAAGGGAGCTAGGCAGAAACCCATGCCGAGCTGCCTGGAGCCCAGGGGCGGCTGTAAAGTCTGTGGAGTGCCGCTGTGTCCCTGGATGAAATGAGAAAAAGGGTGAAAAAATGGCAAAGTGTCAAGGGAGAAATTCAGAAACTCAGGCCGAGCTGCCTGGAGCCCAGGGGCGGTTCTAAAGTGTGTGGAGAGCCGCTGTGTCCCTGGATGAATTGAGAAAAAGGGTGAAAAAATGGCAAAGTGTCAAGGGAGCTAGGCAGAAACCCATGCCTAGGGTCCTGGAGCCCAGGGGCGGCTGCAAAGTCTGTGGAGAGCCGCTGTGTCCCTGGATGAAATGAGAAAAAGGGTGGAAAAATGGCAAAGTGTCAAGGGAGAAATTCAGAAACCCAGGCCGAGCTGCCTGGAGCCCAGGGGCGGCTGCAAAGTCTGTGGAGAGCCGCTGTGTCCCTGGATGAAATGAGAAAAAAGGTGGAAAAATGGCAAAGTGTCAAGGGAGCTAGGCAGAAACCCATGCCTAGGGTCCTGGAGCCCAGGGGCCGCGGGAAAGTCTGTGGAGAGCCGCTGTGTCCCTGGATGAAATGAGAAAAAAGGTGAAAAAGTAACAAAGTGTCAAGGGAGAAATTCAGAAACCCAGGCCGAGCTGCCTGGAGCCCAGGGGCGGCTGCAAAGTCTGTGGAGAGCCGCTGTGTCCCTGGATGAAATGAGAAAAAGGGTGAAAAAATGGCAAAGTGTCAAGGGAAAAATTCAGAAACCCATGCCTAGGGTCCTGGAGCCCAGGGGCGGCTGCAAAGTCTGTGGAGAGCCGCTGTGTCCCTGGATGAAATGAGAAAAAAGGTGAAAAAATGGCAAAGTGTCAAGGGAGAAATTCAGAAACCCAGGCCGAGCTGCCTGGAGCCCAGGGGCGGCTGTAAAGTCTGTGGAGTGCCGCTGTGTCCCTGGATGAAATGAGAAAAAAGGTGAAAAAATGGCAAAGTGTCAAGGGAGCTAGGCAGAAACCCATGCCTAGGGTCCTGGAGCCCAGGGGCGGTTCTAAAGTCTGTGAGAGCCGCTGTGTCCCTGGATGAATTGAGAAAAAGGGTGAAAAAATGGCAAAGTGTCAAGGGAGCTAGGCAGAAACCCATGCCGAGCTGCCTGGAGCCCAGGGGCGGCTGTAAAGTCTGTGGAGTGCCGCTGTGTCCCTGGATGAAATGAGAAAATGGGTGAAAAAATGGCAAAGTGTCAAGGGAGAAATTCAGAAACCCAGGCCGAGCTGCCTGGAGCCCAGGGGCGGCTGCAAAGTCTGTGGAGAGCCGCTGTGTCCCTGGATGAAATGAGAAAAAAGGTGAAAAAATGGCAAAGTGTCAAGGGAGAAATTCAGAAACTCAGGCCGAGCTGCCTGGAGCCTCAAAGCGGATAGAAATAGCGTGGAGAGCCGCTGTTAAGCCAGACGCCCTCTGGCGGACACAGGCAGGAGTTGCAGTAAATGCATTGAAGTCAATGGGCGAGAGTAAGCCATGCCTTGCGTCCTGGAGCCCAGGGGCGGTTCTAAAGTCTGTGAGAGCCGCTGTGTCCCTGGATGAAATGAGAAAAAGGGTGAAAAAATGGCAAAGTGTCAAGGGAGCTAGGCAGAAACCCATGCCTAGGGTCCTGGAGCCCAGGGGCCGCGGGAAAGTCTGTGGAGAGCCGCTGTTGCCCTGGATGAAATGAGAAAAAAGGTGAAAAAATGGCAAAGTGTCAAGGGAGAAATTCAGAAACTCAGGCCGAGCTGCCTGGAGCCCAGGGGCGGTTCTAAAGTGTGTGGAGAGCCGCTGTGTCCCTGGATGAATTGAGAAAAAGGGTGAAAAAATGGCAAAGTGTCAAGGGAGCTAGGCAGAAACCCATGCCTAGGGTCCTGGAGCCCAGGGGCGGCTGCAAAGTCTGTGGAGAGCCGCTGTGTCCCTGGATGAAATGAGAAAAAGGGTGGAAAAATGGCAAAGTGTCAAGGGAGCTAGGCAGAAACCCATGCCGAGCTGCCTGGAGCCCAGGGGCGGCTGTAAAGTCTGTGGAGTGCCGCTGTGTCCCTGGATGAAATGAGAAAAAGGGTGAAAAAATGGCAAAGTGTCAAGGGAGAAATTCAGAAACTCAGGCCGAGCTGCCTGGAGCCCAGGGGCGGTTCTAAAGTGTGTGGAGAGCCGCTGTGTCCCTGGATGAATTGAGAAAAAGGGTGAAAAAATGGCAAAGTGTCAAGGGAGCTAGGCAGAAACCCATGCCTAGGGTCCTGGAGCCCAGGGGCGGCTGCAAAGTCTGTGGAGAGCCGCTGTGTCCCTGGATGAAATGAGAAAAAGGGTGGAAAAATGGCAAAGTGTCAAGGGAGAAATTCAGAAACCCAGGCCGAGCTGCCTGGAGCCCAGGGGCGGCTGCAAAGTCTGTGGAGAGCCGCTGTGTCCCTGGATGAAATGAGAAAAAAGGTGGAAAAATGGCAAAGTGTCAAGGGAGCTAGGCAGAAACCCATGCCTAGGGTCCTGGAGCCCAGGGGCCGCGGGAAAGTCTGTGGAGAGCCGCTGTGTCCCTGGATGAAATGAGAAAAAAGGTGAAAAAGTAACAAAGTGTCAAGGGAGAAATTCAGAAACCCAGGCCGAGCTGCCTGGAGCCCAGGGGCGGCTGCAAAGTCTGTGGAGAGCCGCTGTGTCCCTGGATGAAATGAGAAAAAGGGTGAAAAAATGGCAAAGTGTCAAGGGAAAAATTCAGAAACCCATGCCTAGGGTCCTGGAGCCCAGGGGCGGCTGCAAAGTCTGTGGAGAGCCGCTGTGTCCCTGGATGAAATGAGAAAAAAGGTGAAAAAATGGCAAAGTGTCAAGGGAGAAATTCAGAAACCCAGGCCGAGCTGCCTGGAGCCCAGGGGCGGCTGTAAAGTCTGTGGAGTGCCGCTGTGTCCCTGGATGAAATGAGAAAAAAGGTGAAAAAATGGCAAAGTGTCAAGGGAGCTAGGCAGAAACCCATGCCTAGGGTCCTGGAGCCCAGGGGCGGTTCTAAAGTCTGTGAGAGCCGCTGTGTCCCTGGATGAATTGAGAAAAAGGGTGAAAAAATGGCAAAGTGTCAAGGGAGCTAGGCAGAAACCCATGCCGAGCTGCCTGGAGCCCAGGGGCGGCTGTAAAGTCTGTGGAGTGCCGCTGTGTCCCTGGATGAAATGAGAAAATGGGTGAAAAAATGGCAAAGTGTCAAGGGAGAAATTCAGAAACCCAGGCCGAGCTGCCTGGAGCCCAGGGGCGGCTGCAAAGTCTGTGGAGAGCCGCTGTGTCCCTGGATGAAATGAGAAAAAAGGTGAAAAAATGGCAAAGTGTCAAGGGAGAAATTCAGAAACTCAGGCCGAGCTGCCTGGAGCCTCAAAGCGGATAGAAATAGCGTGGAGAGCCGCTGTTAAGCCAGACGCCCTCTGGCGGACACAGGCAGGAGTTGCAGTAAATGCATTGAAGTCAATGGGCGAGAGTAAGCCATGCCTTGCGTCCTGGAGCCCAGGGGCGGTTCTAAAGTCTGTGAGAGCCGCTGTGTCCCTGGATGAAATGAGAAAAAGGGTGAAAAAATGGCAAAGTGTCAAGGGAGCTAGGCAGAAACCCATGCCTAGGGTCCTGGAGCCCAGGGGCCGCGGGAAAGTCTGTGGAGAGCCGCTGTTGCCCTGGATGAAATGAGAAAAAAGGTGAAAAAATGGCAAAGTGTCAAGGGAGCTAGGCAGAAACCCATGCCTAGGGTCCTGGAGCCCAGGGGCGGTTCTAAAGTCTGTGAGAGCCGCTGTGTCCCTGGATGAAATGAGAAAAAGGGTGAAAAAATGGCAAAGTGTCAAGGGAGCTAGGCAGAAACCCATGCCTAGGGTCCTGGAGCCCAGGGGCGTTTCTAAAGCCTGTGAGAGCCGCTGTGTCCCTGGATGAAATGAGAAAAAAGGTGAAAAAATGGCAAAGTGTCAAGGGAGAAATTCAGAAACCCAGGCCGAGCTGCCTGGAGCCCAGGGGCGGCTGTAAAGTCTGTGGAGTGCCGCTGTGTCCCTGGATGAAATGAGAAAAAAGGTGAAAAAATGGCAAAGTGTCAAGGGAGCTAGGCAGAAACCCATGCCTAGGGTCCTGGAGCCCAGGGGCGGTTCTAAAGTCTGTGAGAGCCGCTGTGTCCCTGGATGAATTGAGAAAAAGGGTGAAAAAATGGCAAAGTGTCAAGGGAGAAATTCAGAAACTCAGGCCGAGCTGCCTGGAGCCCAGGGGCGGCTGTAAAGTCTGTGGAGAGCCGCTGTGTCCCTGGATGAAATGAGAAAAAGGGTGAAAAAATGGCAAAGTGTCAAGGGAAAAATTCAGAAACCCATGCCTAGGGTCCTGGAGCCCAGGGGCGGCTGTAAAGTCTGTGGAGAGCCGCTGTGTCCCTGGATGAATTGAGAAAAAGGGTGAAAAAATGGCAAAGTGTCAAGGGAGCTAGGCAGAAACCCATGCCTAGGGTCCTGGAGCCCAGGGGCGGCTGCAAAGTCTGTGGAGAGCCGCTGTGTCCCTGGATGAAATGAGAAAAAGGGTGGAAAAATGGCAAAGTGTCAAGGGAGAAATTCAGAAACTCAGGCCGAGCTGCCTGGAGCCCAGGGGCGGCTGCAAAGTCTGTGGAGAGCCGCTGTGTCCCTGGATGAAATGAGAAAAAAGGTGGAAAAATGGCAAAGTGTCAAGGGAGCTAGGCAGAAACCCATGCCTAGGGTCCTGGAGCCCAGGGGCGGCTGCAAAGTCTGTGGAAAGCCGCTGTTGCCCTGGATGAAATGAGAAAAAGGGTGAAAAAATGGCAAAGTGTCAAGGGAGCTAGGCAGAAACCCATGCCTAGGGTCCTGGAGCCCAGGGGCCGCGGGAAAGTCTGTGGAGAGCCGCTGTGTCCCTGGATGAAATGAGAAAAAAGGTGAAAAAATGGCAAAGTGTCAAGGGAGCTAGGCAGAAACCCATGCCTAGGGTCCTGGAGCCCAGGGGCCGCGGGAAAGTCTGTGGAGAGCCGCTGTGCCCCTGGATGAAATGAGAAAAAGGGTGAAAAAATGGCAAAGTGTCAAGGGAGCTAGGCAGAAACCCATGCCTAGGGTCCTGGAGCCCAGGGGCCGCGGGAAAGTCTGTGGAGAGCCGCTGTGTCCCTGGATGAAATGAGAAAAAAGGTGAAAAAATGGCAAAGTGTCAAGGGAGCTAGGCAGAAACCCATGCCTAGGGTCCTGGAGCCCAGGGGCCGCGGGAAAGTCTGTGGAGAGCCGCTGTGCCCCTGGATGAAATGAGAAAAAGGGTGAAAAAATGGCAAAGTGTCAAGGGAGCTAGGCAGAAACCCATGCCGAGCTGCCTGGAGCCCAGGGGCCGCGGGAAAGTCTGTGGAGAGCCGCTGTGCCCCTGGATGAAATGAGAAAAAGGGTGAAAAAATGGCAAAGTGTCAAGGGAGCTAGGCAGAAACCCATGCCTAGGGTCCTGGAGCCCAGGGGCCGCGGGAAAGTCTGTGGAGAGCCGCTGTGTCCCTGGATGAAATGAGAAAAAAGGTGAAAAAATGGCAAAGTGTCAAGGGAGCTAGGCAGAAACCCATGCCTAGGGTCCTGGAGCCCAGGGGCCGCGGGAAAGTCTGTGGAGAGCCGCTGTGTCCCTGGATGAAATGAGAAAAAAGGTGAAAAAGTAACAAAGTGTCAAGGGAGAAATTCAGAAACCCAGGCCGAGCTGCCTGGAGCCTCAAAGCGGATAGAAATAGCGTGGAGAGCCGCTGTTAAGCCAGACGCCCTCTGGCGGACACAGGCAGGAGTTGCAGTAAATGCATTGAAGTCAATGGGCGAGAGTAACCCATGCCTTGCGTCCTGGAGCCCAGGGGCGGTTCTAAAGTGTGTGGAGAGCCGCTGTTGCCCTGGATGAAATGAGAAAAAGGGTGGAAAAATGGCAAAGTGTCAAGGGAGAAATTCAGAAACTCAGGCCGAGCTGCCTGGAGCCCAGGGGCGGTTCTAAAGCATGTGAGAGCCGCTGTTGCCCTGGATGAAATGAGAAAAAAGGTGAAAAAATGGCAAAGTGTCAAGGGAGAAATTCAGAAACCCATGCCTAGGGTCCTGGAGCCCAGGGGCGGCTGTAAAGTCTGTGGAGAGCCGCTGTGTCCCTGGATGAAATGAGAAAAAAGGTGAAAAAATGGCAAAGTGTCAAGGGAGCTAGGCAGAAACCCATGCCTAGGGTCCTGGAGCCCAGGGGCCGCTCTAAAGTCTGTGAGAGCCGCTGTTGCCCTGGATGAAATGAGAAAAAAGGTGAAAAAATGGCAAAGTGTCAAGGGAGCTAGGCAGAAACCCATGCCTAGGGTCCTGGAGCCCAGGGGCCGCGGGAAAGTCTGTGGAGAGCCGCTGTGTCCCTGGATGAAATGAGAAAAAAGGTGAAAAAGTAACAAAGTGTCAAGGGAGAAATTCAGAAACTCAGGCCGAGCTGCCTGGAGCCCAGGGGCGGATGCAAAGTCTGTGGAGAGCCGCTGTGTCCCTGGATGAAATGAGAAAAAAGGTGAAAAAATGGCAAAGTGTCAAGGGAGCTAGGCAGAAACCCATGCCTACGGTCCTGGAGCCCAGGGGCCGCGGGAAAGTCTGTGGAGAGCCGCTGTGTCCCTGGATGAAATGAGAAAAAGGGTGAAAAAATGGCAAAGTGTCAAGGGAAAAATTCAGAAACCCGTGCCTAGGGTCCTGGAGCCCAGGGGCGGCTGTAAAGTCTGTGGAGAGCCGCTGTGTCCCTGGATGAAATGAGAAAAAGGGTGGAAAAATGGCAAAGTGTCAAGGGAGCTAGGCAGAAACCCATGCCTAGGGTCCTGGAGCCCAGGGGCGGTTCTAAAGCCTGTGAGAGCCGCTGTTGCCCTGGATGAAATGAGAAAAAAGGTGAAAAAATGGCAAAGTGTCAAGGGAGCTAGGCAGAAACCCATGCCTAGGGTCCTGGAGCCCAGGGGCGGTTCTAAAGTCTGTGAGAGCCGCTGTTGCCCTGGATGAAATGAGAAAAAAGGTGAAAAAATGGCAAAGTGTCAAGGGAGCTAGGCAGAAACCCATGCCTAGGGTCCTGGAGCCCAGGGGCCGCGGGAAAGTCTGTGGAGAGCCGCTGTGTCCCTGGATGAAATGAGGAAAAAGGTGAAAAAATGGCAAAGTGTCAAGGGAGAAATTCAGAAACCCATGCCTTGCGTCCTGGAGCCCAGGGGCGGTTCTAAAGTCTGTGAGAGCCGCTGTGTCCCTGGATGAAATGAGAAAAAGGGTGAAAAAATGGCAAAGTGTCAAGGGAGAAATTCAGAAACTCAGGCCGAGCTGCCTGGAGCCCAGGGGCGGTTCTAAAGTCTGTGAGAGCCGCTGTGTCCCTGGATGAAATGAGAAAAAGGGTGAAAAAATGGCAAAGTGTCAAGGGAGCTAGGCAGAAACCCATGCCTAGGGTCCTGGAGCCCAGGGGCCGCGGGAAAGTCTGTGGAGAGCCGCTGTTGCCCTGGATGAAATGAGAAAAAAGGTGAAAAAATGGCAAAGTGTCAAGGGAGCTAGGCAGAAACCCATGCCTAGGGTCCTGGAGCCCAGGGGCCGCGGGAAAGTCTGTGGAGTGCCGCTGTGTCCCTGGATGAAATGAGAAAAAGGGTGAAAAAATGGCAAAGTGTCAAGGGAGAAATTCAGAAACTCAGGCCGAGCTGCCTGGAGCCCAGGGGCGGCTGCAAAGTCTGTGGAGTGCCGCTGTGTCCCTGGATGAAATGAGAAAAAGGGTGGAAAAATGGCAAAGTGTCAAGGGAGAAATTCAGAAACCCAGGCCGAGCTGCCTGGAGCCCAGGGGCGGCTGCAAAGTCTGTGGAGAGCCGCTGTGTCCCTGGATGAAATGAGAAAAAAGGTGAAAAAATGGCAAAGTGTCAAGGGAGAAATTCAGAAACCCAGGCCGAGCTGCCTGGAGCCCAGGGGCGGCTGTAAAGTCTGTGGAGTGCCGCTGTGTCCCTGGATGAAATGAGAAAAAAGGTGAAAAAATGGCAAAGTGTCAAGGGAGCTAGGCAGAAACCCATGCCTAGGGTCCTGGAGCCCAGGGGCGGTTCTAAAGTCTGTGAGAGCCGCTGTGTCCCTGGATGAATTGAGAAAAAGGGTGAAAAAATGGCAAAGTGTCAAGGGAGAAATTCAGAAACTCAGGCCGAGCTGCCTGGAGCCCAGGGGCGGCTGTAAAGTCTGTGGAGAGCCGCTGTGTCCCTGGATGAAATGAGAAAAAGGGTGAAAAAATGGCAAAGTGTCAAGGGAAAAATTCAGAAACCCATGCCTAGGGTCCTGGAGCCCAGGGGCGGTTCTAAAGTGTGTGGAGAGCCGCTGTGTCCCTGGATGAATTGAGAAAAAGGGTGAAAAAATGGCAAAGTGTCAAGGGAGAAATTCAGAAACTCAGGCCGAGCTGCCTGGAGCCCAGGGGCGGTTCTAAAGTGTGTGGAGAGCCGCTGTGTCCCTGGATGAATTGAGAAAAAGGGTGAAAAAATGGCAAAGTGTCAAGGGAGCTAGGCAGAAACCCATGCCTAGGGTCCTGGAGCCCAGGGGCGGCTGCAAAGTCTGTGGAAAGCCGCTGTTGCCCTGGATGAAATGAGAAAAAGGGTGAAAAAATGGCAAAGTGTCAAGGGAGCTAGGCAGAAACCCATGCCTAGGGTCCTGGAGCCCAGGGGCGGCTGCAAAGTCTGTGGAGAGCCGCTGTGTCCCTGGATGAAATGAGAAAAAAGGTGGAAAAATGGCAAAGTGTCAAGGGAGCTAGGCAGAAACCCATGCCTAGGGTCCTGGAGCCCAGGGGCGGCTGCAAAGTCTGTGGAGAGCCGCTGTGTCCCTGGATGAAATGAGAAAAAGGGTGAAAAAATGGCAAAGTGTCAAGGGAGCTAGGCAGAAACCCATGCCTAGGGTCCTGGAGCCCAGGGGCCGCGGGAAAGTCTGTGGAGAGCCGCTGTTGCCCTGGATGAAATGAGAAAAAAGGTGAAAAAATGGCAAAGTGTCAAGGGAGAAATTCAGAAACCCATGCCTAGGGTCCTGGAGCCAAGGGGCCGCGGGAAAGTCTGTGGAGAGCCGCTGTGTCCCTGGATGAAATGAGAAAAAAGGTGAAAAAATGGCAAAGTGTCAAGGGAGAAATTCAGAAACCCATGCCTAGGGTCCTGGAGCCCAGGGGCGGCTGTAAAGTCTGTGGAGAGCCGCTGTGTCCCTGGATGAAATGAGAAAAAGGGTGAAAAAATGGCAAAGTGTCAAGGGAGAAATTCAGAAACTCAGGCCGAGCTGCCTGGAGCCCAGGGGCGGTTCTAAAGTCTGTGAGAGCCGCTGTGTCCCTGGATGAAATGAGAAAAAGGGTGGAAAAATGGCAAAGTGTCAAGGGAGCTAGGCAGAAACCCATGCCGAGCTGCCTGGAGCCCAGGGGCGGCTGTAAAGTCTGTGGAGTGCCGCTGTGTCCCTGGATGAAATGAGAAAATGGGTGAAAAAATGGCAAAGTGTCAAGGGAGAAATTCAGAAACCCAGGCCGAGCTGCCTGGAGCCCAGGGGCGGCTGCAAAGTCTGTGGAGAGCCGCTGTGTCCCTGGATGAAATGAGAAAAAAGGTGAAAAAATGGCAAAGTGTCAAGGGAGAAATTCAGAAACTCAGGCCGAGCTGCCTGGAGCCCAGGGGCGGTTCTAAAGTGTGTGGAGAGCCGCTGTGTCCCTGGATGAATTGAGAAAAAGGGTGAAAAAATGGCAAAGTGTCAAGGGAGCTAGGCAGAAACCCATGCCTAGGGTCCTGGAGCCCAGGGGCGGCTGCAAAGTCTGTGGAGAGCCGCTGTGTCCCTGGATGAAATGAGAAAAAGGGTGGAAAAATGGCAAAGTGTCAAGGGAGCTAGGCAGAAACCCATGCCGAGCTGCCTGGAGCCCAGGGGCGGCTGTAAAGTCTGTGGAGTGCCGCTGTGTCCCTGGATGAAATGAGAAAAAGGGTGAAAAAATGGCAAAGTGTCAAGGGAGAAATTCAGAAACTCAGGCCGAGCTGCCTGGAGCCCAGGGGCGGTTCTAAAGTGTGTGGAGAGCCGCTGTGTCCCTGGATGAATTGAGAAAAAGGGTGAAAAAATGGCAAAGTGTCAAGGGAGCTAGGCAGAAACCCATGCCTAGGGTCCTGGAGCCCAGGGGCGGCTGCAAAGTCTGTGGAGAGCCGCTGTGTCCCTGGATGAAATGAGAAAAAGGGTGGAAAAATGGCAAAGTGTCAAGGGAGAAATTCAGAAACCCAGGCCGAGCTGCCTGGAGCCCAGGGGCGGCTGCAAAGTCTGTGGAGAGCCGCTGTGTCCCTGGATGAAATGAGAAAAAAGGTGGAAAAATGGCAAAGTGTCAAGGGAGCTAGGCAGAAACCCATGCCTAGGGTCCTGGAGCCCAGGGGCCGCGGGAAAGTCTGTGGAGAGCCGCTGTGTCCCTGGATGAAATGAGAAAAAAGGTGAAAAAGTAACAAAGTGTCAAGGGAGAAATTCAGAAACCCAGGCCGAGCTGCCTGGAGCCCAGGGGCGGCTGCAAAGTCTGTGGAGAGCCGCTGTGTCCCTGGATGAAATGAGAAAAAGGGTGAAAAAATGGCAAAGTGTCAAGGGAAAAATTCAGAAACCCATGCCTAGGGTCCTGGAGCCCAGGGGCGGCTGCAAAGTCTGTGGAGAGCCGCTGTGTCCCTGGATGAAATGAGAAAAAAGGTGAAAAAATGGCAAAGTGTCAAGGGAGAAATTCAGAAACCCAGGCCGAGCTGCCTGGAGCCCAGGGGCGGCTGTAAAGTCTGTGGAGTGCCGCTGTGTCCCTGGATGAAATGAGAAAAAAGGTGAAAAAATGGCAAAGTGTCAAGGGAGCTAGGCAGAAACCCATGCCTAGGGTCCTGGAGCCCAGGGGCGGTTCTAAAGTCTGTGAGAGCCGCTGTGTCCCTGGATGAATTGAGAAAAAGGGTGAAAAAATGGCAAAGTGTCAAGGGAGCTAGGCAGAAACCCATGCCGAGCTGCCTGGAGCCCAGGGGCGGCTGTAAAGTCTGTGGAGTGCCGCTGTGTCCCTGGATGAAATGAGAAAATGGGTGAAAAAATGGCAAAGTGTCAAGGGAGAAATTCAGAAACCCAGGCCGAGCTGCCTGGAGCCCAGGGGCGGCTGCAAAGTCTGTGGAGAGCCGCTGTGTCCCTGGATGAAATGAGAAAAAAGGTGAAAAAATGGCAAAGTGTCAAGGGAGAAATTCAGAAACTCAGGCCGAGCTGCCTGGAGCCTCAAAGCGGATAGAAATAGCGTGGAGAGCCGCTGTTAAGCCAGACGCCCTCTGGCGGACACAGGCAGGAGTTGCAGTAAATGCATTGAAGTCAATGGGCGAGAGTAAGCCATGCCTTGCGTCCTGGAGCCCAGGGGCGGTTCTAAAGTCTGTGAGAGCCGCTGTGTCCCTGGATGAAATGAGAAAAAGGGTGAAAAAATGGCAAAGTGTCAAGGGAGCTAGGCAGAAACCCATGCCTAGGGTCCTGGAGCCCAGGGGCCGCGGGAAAGTCTGTGGAGAGCCGCTGTTGCCCTGGATGAAATGAGAAAAAAGGTGAAAAAATGGCAAAGTGTCAAGGGAGAAATTCAGAAACTCAGGCCGAGCTGCCTGGAGCCCAGGGGCGGTTCTAAAGTGTGTGGAGAGCCGCTGTGTCCCTGGATGAATTGAGAAAAAGGGTGAAAAAATGGCAAAGTGTCAAGGGAGCTAGGCAGAAACCCATGCCTAGGGTCCTGGAGCCCAGGGGCGGCTGCAAAGTCTGTGGAGAGCCGCTGTGTCCCTGGATGAAATGAGAAAAAGGGTGGAAAAATGGCAAAGTGTCAAGGGAGCTAGGCAGAAACCCATGCCGAGCTGCCTGGAGCCCAGGGGCGGCTGTAAAGTCTGTGGAGTGCCGCTGTGTCCCTGGATGAAATGAGAAAAAGGGTGAAAAAATGGCAAAGTGTCAAGGGAGAAATTCAGAAACTCAGGCCGAGCTGCCTGGAGCCCAGGGGCGGTTCTAAAGTGTGTGGAGAGCCGCTGTGTCCCTGGATGAATTGAGAAAAAGGGTGAAAAAATGGCAAAGTGTCAAGGGAGCTAGGCAGAAACCCATGCCTAGGGTCCTGGAGCCCAGGGGCGGCTGCAAAGTCTGTGGAGAGCCGCTGTGTCCCTGGATGAAATGAGAAAAAGGGTGGAAAAATGGCAAAGTGTCAAGGGAGAAATTCAGAAACCCAGGCCGAGCTGCCTGGAGCCCAGGGGCGGCTGCAAAGTCTGTGGAGAGCCGCTGTGTCCCTGGATGAAATGAGAAAAAAGGTGGAAAAATGGCAAAGTGTCAAGGGAGCTAGGCAGAAACCCATGCCTAGGGTCCTGGAGCCCAGGGGCCGCGGGAAAGTCTGTGGAGAGCCGCTGTGTCCCTGGATGAAATGAGAAAAAAGGTGAAAAAGTAACAAAGTGTCAAGGGAGAAATTCAGAAACCCAGGCCGAGCTGCCTGGAGCCCAGGGGCGGCTGCAAAGTCTGTGGAGAGCCGCTGTGTCCCTGGATGAAATGAGAAAAAGGGTGAAAAAATGGCAAAGTGTCAAGGGAAAAATTCAGAAACCCATGCCTAGGGTCCTGGAGCCCAGGGGCGGCTGCAAAGTCTGTGGAGAGCCGCTGTGTCCCTGGATGAAATGAGAAAAAAGGTGAAAAAATGGCAAAGTGTCAAGGGAGAAATTCAGAAACCCAGGCCGAGCTGCCTGGAGCCCAGGGGCGGCTGTAAAGTCTGTGGAGTGCCGCTGTGTCCCTGGATGAAATGAGAAAAAAGGTGAAAAAATGGCAAAGTGTCAAGGGAGCTAGGCAGAAACCCATGCCTAGGGTCCTGGAGCCCAGGGGCGGTTCTAAAGTCTGTGAGAGCCGCTGTGTCCCTGGATGAATTGAGAAAAAGGGTGAAAAAATGGCAAAGTGTCAAGGGAGCTAGGCAGAAACCCATGCCGAGCTGCCTGGAGCCCAGGGGCGGCTGTAAAGTCTGTGGAGTGCCGCTGTGTCCCTGGATGAAATGAGAAAATGGGTGAAAAAATGGCAAAGTGTCAAGGGAGAAATTCAGAAACCCAGGCCGAGCTGCCTGGAGCCCAGGGGCGGCTGCAAAGTCTGTGGAGAGCCGCTGTGTCCCTGGATGAAATGAGAAAAAAGGTGAAAAAATGGCAAAGTGTCAAGGGAGAAATTCAGAAACTCAGGCCGAGCTGCCTGGAGCCTCAAAGCGGATAGAAATAGCGTGGAGAGCCGCTGTTAAGCCAGACGCCCTCTGGCGGACACAGGCAGGAGTTGCAGTAAATGCATTGAAGTCAATGGGCGAGAGTAAGCCATGCCTTGCGTCCTGGAGCCCAGGGGCGGTTCTAAAGTCTGTGAGAGCCGCTGTGTCCCTGGATGAAATGAGAAAAAGGGTGAAAAAATGGCAAAGTGTCAAGGGAGCTAGGCAGAAACCCATGCCTAGGGTCCTGGAGCCCAGGGGCCGCGGGAAAGTCTGTGGAGAGCCGCTGTTGCCCTGGATGAAATGAGAAAAAAGGTGAAAAAATGGCAAAGTGTCAAGGGAGAAATTCAGAAACTCAGGCCGAGCTGCCTGGAGCCCAGGGGCGGTTCTAAAGTGTGTGGAGAGCCGCTGTGTCCCTGGATGAATTGAGAAAAAGGGTGAAAAAATGGCAAAGTGTCAAGGGAGCTAGGCAGAAACCCATGCCTAGGGTCCTGGAGCCCAGGGGCGGCTGCAAAGTCTGTGGAGAGCCGCTGTGTCCCTGGATGAAATGAGAAAAAGGGTGGAAAAATGGCAAAGTGTCAAGGGAGCTAGGCAGAAACCCATGCCGAGCTGCCTGGAGCCCAGGGGCGGCTGTAAAGTCTGTGGAGTGCCGCTGTGTCCCTGGATGAAATGAGAAAAAGGGTGAAAAAATGGCAAAGTGTCAAGGGAGAAATTCAGAAACTCAGGCCGAGCTGCCTGGAGCCCAGGGGCGGTTCTAAAGTGTGTGGAGAGCCGCTGTGTCCCTGGATGAATTGAGAAAAAGGGTGAAAAAATGGCAAAGTGTCAAGGGAGCTAGGCAGAAACCCATGCCTAGGGTCCTGGAGCCCAGGGGCGGCTGCAAAGTCTGTGGAGAGCCGCTGTGTCCCTGGATGAAATGAGAAAAAGGGTGGAAAAATGGCAAAGTGTCAAGGGAGAAATTCAGAAACCCAGGCCGAGCTGCCTGGAGCCCAGGGGCGGCTGCAAAGTCTGTGGAGAGCCGCTGTGTCCCTGGATGAAATGAGAAAAAAGGTGGAAAAATGGCAAAGTGTCAAGGGAGCTAGGCAGAAACCCATGCCTAGGGTCCTGGAGCCCAGGGGCCGCGGGAAAGTCTGTGGAGAGCCGCTGTGTCCCTGGATGAAATGAGAAAAAAGGTGAAAAAGTAACAAAGTGTCAAGGGAGAAATTCAGAAACCCAGGCCGAGCTGCCTGGAGCCCAGGGGCGGCTGCAAAGTCTGTGGAGAGCCGCTGTGTCCCTGGATGAAATGAGAAAAAGGGTGAAAAAATGGCAAAGTGTCAAGGGAAAAATTCAGAAACCCATGCCTAGGGTCCTGGAGCCCAGGGGCGGCTGCAAAGTCTGTGGAGAGCCGCTGTGTCCCTGGATGAAATGAGAAAAAAGGTGAAAAAATGGCAAAGTGTCAAGGGAGAAATTCAGAAACCCAGGCCGAGCTGCCTGGAGCCCAGGGGCGGCTGTAAAGTCTGTGGAGTGCCGCTGTGTCCCTGGATGAAATGAGAAAAAAGGTGAAAAAATGGCAAAGTGTCAAGGGAGCTAGGCAGAAACCCATGCCTAGGGTCCTGGAGCCCAGGGGCGGTTCTAAAGTCTGTGAGAGCCGCTGTGTCCCTGGATGAATTGAGAAAAAGGGTGAAAAAATGGCAAAGTGTCAAGGGAGCTAGGCAGAAACCCATGCCGAGCTGCCTGGAGCCCAGGGGCGGCTGTAAAGTCTGTGGAGTGCCGCTGTGTCCCTGGATGAAATGAGAAAATGGGTGAAAAAATGGCAAAGTGTCAAGGGAGAAATTCAGAAACCCAGGCCGAGCTGCCTGGAGCCCAGGGGCGGCTGCAAAGTCTGTGGAGAGCCGCTGTGTCCCTGGATGAAATGAGAAAAAAGGTGAAAAAATGGCAAAGTGTCAAGGGAGAAATTCAGAAACTCAGGCCGAGCTGCCTGGAGCCTCAAAGCGGATAGAAATAGCGTGGAGAGCCGCTGTTAAGCCAGACGCCCTCTGGCGGACACAGGCAGGAGTTGCAGTAAATGCATTGAAGTCAATGGGCGAGAGTAAGCCATGCCTTGCGTCCTGGAGCCCAGGGGCGGTTCTAAAGTCTGTGAGAGCCGCTGTGTCCCTGGATGAAATGAGAAAAAGGGTGAAAAAATGGCAAAGTGTCAAGGGAGCTAGGCAGAAACCCATGCCTAGGGTCCTGGAGCCCAGGGGCCGCGGGAAAGTCTGTGGAGAGCCGCTGTTGCCCTGGATGAAATGAGAAAAAAGGTGAAAAAATGGCAAAGTGTCAAGGGAGAAATTCAGAAACTCAGGCCGAGCTGCCTGGAGCCCAGGGGCGGTTCTAAAGTGTGTGGAGAGCCGCTGTGTCCCTGGATGAATTGAGAAAAAGGGTGAAAAAATGGCAAAGTGTCAAGGGAGCTAGGCAGAAACCCATGCCTAGGGTCCTGGAGCCCAGGGGCGGCTGCAAAGTCTGTGGAGAGCCGCTGTGTCCCTGGATGAAATGAGAAAAAGGGTGGAAAAATGGCAAAGTGTCAAGGGAGCTAGGCAGAAACCCATGCCGAGCTGCCTGGAGCCCAGGGGCGGCTGTAAAGTCTGTGGAGTGCCGCTGTGTCCCTGGATGAAATGAGAAAAAGGGTGAAAAAATGGCAAAGTGTCAAGGGAGAAATTCAGAAACTCAGGCCGAGCTGCCTGGAGCCCAGGGGCGGTTCTAAAGTGTGTGGAGAGCCGCTGTGTCCCTGGATGAATTGAGAAAAAGGGTGAAAAAATGGCAAAGTGTCAAGGGAGCTAGGCAGAAACCCATGCCTAGGGTCCTGGAGCCCAGGGGCGGCTGCAAAGTCTGTGGAGAGCCGCTGTGTCCCTGGATGAAATGAGAAAAAGGGTGGAAAAATGGCAAAGTGTCAAGGGAGAAATTCAGAAACCCAGGCCGAGCTGCCTGGAGCCCAGGGGCGGCTGCAAAGTCTGTGGAGAGCCGCTGTGTCCCTGGATGAAATGAGAAAAAAGGTGGAAAAATGGCAAAGTGTCAAGGGAGCTAGGCAGAAACCCATGCCTAGGGTCCTGGAGCCCAGGGGCCGCGGGAAAGTCTGTGGAGAGCCGCTGTGTCCCTGGATGAAATGAGAAAAAAGGTGAAAAAGTAACAAAGTGTCAAGGGAGAAATTCAGAAACCCAGGCCGAGCTGCCTGGAGCCCAGGGGCGGCTGCAAAGTCTGTGGAGAGCCGCTGTGTCCCTGGATGAAATGAGAAAAAGGGTGAAAAAATGGCAAAGTGTCAAGGGAAAAATTCAGAAACCCATGCCTAGGGTCCTGGAGCCCAGGGGCGGCTGCAAAGTCTGTGGAGAGCCGCTGTGTCCCTGGATGAAATGAGAAAAAAGGTGAAAAAATGGCAAAGTGTCAAGGGAGAAATTCAGAAACCCAGGCCGAGCTGCCTGGAGCCCAGGGGCGGCTGTAAAGTCTGTGGAGTGCCGCTGTGTCCCTGGATGAAATGAGAAAAAAGGTGAAAAAATGGCAAAGTGTCAAGGGAGCTAGGCAGAAACCCATGCCTAGGGTCCTGGAGCCCAGGGGCGGTTCTAAAGTCTGTGAGAGCCGCTGTGTCCCTGGATGAATTGAGAAAAAGGGTGAAAAAATGGCAAAGTGTCAAGGGAGCTAGGCAGAAACCCATGCCGAGCTGCCTGGAGCCCAGGGGCGGCTGTAAAGTCTGTGGAGTGCCGCTGTGTCCCTGGATGAAATGAGAAAATGGGTGAAAAAATGGCAAAGTGTCAAGGGAGAAATTCAGAAACCCAGGCCGAGCTGCCTGGAGCCCAGGGGCGGCTGCAAAGTCTGTGGAGAGCCGCTGTGTCCCTGGATGAAATGAGAAAAAAGGTGAAAAAATGGCAAAGTGTCAAGGGAGAAATTCAGAAACTCAGGCCGAGCTGCCTGGAGCCTCAAAGCGGATAGAAATAGCGTGGAGAGCCGCTGTTAAGCCAGACGCCCTCTGGCGGACACAGGCAGGAGTTGCAGTAAATGCATTGAAGTCAATGGGCGAGAGTAAGCCATGCCTTGCGTCCTGGAGCCCAGGGGCGGTTCTAAAGTCTGTGAGAGCCGCTGTGTCCCTGGATGAAATGAGAAAAAGGGTGAAAAAATGGCAAAGTGTCAAGGGAGCTAGGCAGAAACCCATGCCTAGGGTCCTGGAGCCCAGGGGCCGCGGGAAAGTCTGTGGAGAGCCGCTGTTGCCCTGGATGAAATGAGAAAAAAGGTGAAAAAATGGCAAAGTGTCAAGGGAGCTAGGCAGAAACCCATGCCTAGGGTCCTGGAGCCCAGGGGCGGTTCTAAAGTCTGTGAGAGCCGCTGTGTCCCTGGATGAAATGAGAAAAAGGGTGAAAAAATGGCAAAGTGTCAAGGGAGCTAGGCAGAAACCCATGCCTAGGGTCCTGGAGCCCAGGGGCGTTTCTAAAGCCTGTGAGAGCCGCTGTGTCCCTGGATGAAATGAGAAAAAAGGTGAAAAAATGGCAAAGTGTCAAGGGAGAAATTCAGAAACTCAGGCCGAGCTGGCTGGAGCCCAGGGGCGGCTGCAAAGTCTGTGGAGAGCCGCTGTGTCCCTGGATGAAATGAGAAAAAAGGTGAAAAAATGGCAAAGTGTCAAGGGAGCTAGGCAGAAACCCATGCCTAGGGTCCTGGAGCCCAGGGGCGGTTCTAAAGTGTGTGGAGAGCCGCTGTGTCCCTGGATGAAATGAGAAAAAGGGTGAAAAAATGGCAAAGTGTCAAGGGAAAAATTCAGAAACCCATGCCTAGGGTCCTGGAGCCCAGGGGCGGCTGCAAAGTCTGTGGAGAGCCGCTGTGTCCCTGGATGAAATGAGAAAAAAGGTGAAAAAATGGCAAAGTGTCAAGGGAGAAATTCAGAAACCCAGGCCGAGCTGCCTGGAGCCCAGGGGCGGCTGTAAAGTCTGTGGAGTGCCGCTGTGTCCCTGGATGAAATGAGAAAAAAGGTGAAAAAATGGCAAAGTGTCAAGGGAGCTAGGCAGAAACCCATGCCTAGGGTCCTGGAGCCCAGGGGCGGTTCTAAAGTCTGTGAGAGCCGCTGTGTCCCTGGATGAATTGAGAAAAAGGGTGAAAAAATGGCAAAGTGTCAAGGGAGAAATTCAGAAACTCAGGCCGAGCTGCCTGGAGCCCAGGGGCGGCTGTAAAGTCTGTGGAGAGCCGCTGTGTCCCTGGATGAAATGAGAAAAAGGGTGAAAAAATGGCAAAGTGTCAAGGGAAAAATTCAGAAACCCATGCCTAGGGTCCTGGAGCCCAGGGGCGGCTGTAAAGTCTGTGGAGAGCCGCTGTGTCCCTGGATGAATTGAGAAAAAGGGTGAAAAAATGGCAAAGTGTCAAGGGAGCTAGGCAGAAACCCATGCCTAGGGTCCTGGAGCCCAGGGGCGGCTGCAAAGTCTGTGGAGAGCCGCTGTGTCCCTGGATGAAATGAGAAAAAGGGTGGAAAAATGGCAAAGTGTCAAGGGAGAAATTCAGAAACTCAGGCCGAGCTGCCTGGAGCCCAGGGGCGGCTGCAAAGTCTGTGGAGAGCCGCTGTGTCCCTGGATGAAATGAGAAAAAAGGTGGAAAAATGGCAAAGTGTCAAGGGAGCTAGGCAGAAACCCATGCCTAGGGTCCTGGAGCCCAGGGGCGGCTGCAAAGTCTGTGGAAAGCCGCTGTTGCCCTGGATGAAATGAGAAAAAGGGTGAAAAAATGGCAAAGTGTCAAGGGAGCTAGGCAGAAACCCATGCCTAGGGTCCTGGAGCCCAGGGGCCGCGGGAAAGTCTGTGGAGAGCCGCTGTGTCCCTGGATGAAATGAGAAAAAAGGTGAAAAAATGGCAAAGTGTCAAGGGAGCTAGGCAGAAACCCATGCCTAGGGTCCTGGAGCCCAGGGGCCGCGGGAAAGTCTGTGGAGAGCCGCTGTGCCCCTGGATGAAATGAGAAAAAGGGTGAAAAAATGGCAAAGTGTCAAGGGAGCTAGGCAGAAACCCATGCCTAGGGTCCTGGAGCCCAGGGGCCGCGGGAAAGTCTGTGGAGAGCCGCTGTGTCCCTGGATGAAATGAGAAAAAAGGTGAAAAAATGGCAAAGTGTCAAGGGAGCTAGGCAGAAACCCATGCCTAGGGTCCTGGAGCCCAGGGGCCGCGGGAAAGTCTGTGGAGAGCCGCTGTGCCCCTGGATGAAATGAGAAAAAGGGTGAAAAAATGGCAAAGTGTCAAGGGAGCTAGGCAGAAACCCATGCCTAGGGTCCTGGAGCCCAGGGGCCGCGGGAAAGTCTGTGGAGAGCCGCTGTGTCCCTGGATGAAATGAGAAAAAAGGTGAAAAAATGGCAAAGTGTCAAGGGAGCTAGGCAGAAACCCATGCCTAGGGTCCTGGAGCCCAGGGGCCGCGGGAAAGTCTGTGGAGAGCCGCTGTGTCCCTGGATGAAATGAGAAAAAAGGTGAAAAAGTAACAAAGTGTCAAGGGAGAAATTCAGAAACCCAGGCCGAGCTGCCTGGAGCCTCAAAGCGGATAGAAATAGCGTGGAGAGCCGCTGTTAAGCCAGACGCCCTCTGGCGGACACAGGCAGGAGTTGCAGTAAATGCATTGAAGTCAATGGGCGAGAGTAACCCATGCCTTGCGTCCTGGAGCCCAGGGGCGGTTCTAAAGTGTGTGGAGAGCCGCTGTTGCCCTGGATGAAATGAGAAAAAGGGTGGAAAAATGGCAAAGTGTCAAGGGAGAAATTCAGAAACTCAGGCCGAGCTGCCTGGAGCCCAGGGGCGGTTCTAAAGCATGTGAGAGCCGCTGTTGCCCTGGATGAAATGAGAAAAAAGGTGAAAAAATGGCAAAGTGTCAAGGGAGAAATTCAGAAACCCATGCCTAGGGTCCTGGAGCCCAGGGGCGGCTGTAAAGTCTGTGGAGAGCCGCTGTGTCCCTGGATGAAATGAGAAAAAAGGTGAAAAAATGGCAAAGTGTCAAGGGAGCTAGGCAGAAACCCATGCCTAGGGTCCTGGAGCCCAGGGGCCGCTCTAAAGTCTGTGAGAGCCGCTGTTGCCCTGGATGAAATGAGAAAAAAGGTGAAAAAATGGCAAAGTGTCAAGGGAGCTAGGCAGAAACCCATGCCTAGGGTCCTGGAGCCCAGGGGCCGCGGGAAAGTCTGTGGAGAGCCGCTGTGTCCCTGGATGAAATGAGAAAAAAGGTGAAAAAGTAACAAAGTGTCAAGGGAGAAATTCAGAAACTCAGGCCGAGCTGCCTGGAGCCCAGGGGCGGATGCAAAGTCTGTGGAGAGCCGCTGTGTCCCTGGATGAAATGAGAAAAAAGGTGAAAAAATGGCAAAGTGTCAAGGGAGCTAGGCAGAAACCCATGCCTACGGTCCTGGAGCCCAGGGGCCGCGGGAAAGTCTGTGGAGAGCCGCTGTGTCCCTGGATGAAATGAGAAAAAGGGTGAAAAAATGGCAAAGTGTCAAGGGAAAAATTCAGAAACCCGTGCCTAGGGTCCTGGAGCCCAGGGGCGGCTGTAAAGTCTGTGGAGAGCCGCTGTGTCCCTGGATGAAATGAGAAAAAGGGTGGAAAAATGGCAAAGTGTCAAGGGAGCTAGGCAGAAACCCATGCCTAGGGTCCTGGAGCCCAGGGGCGGTTCTAAAGCCTGTGAGAGCCGCTGTTGCCCTGGATGAAATGAGAAAAAAGGTGAAAAAATGGCAAAGTGTCAAGGGAGCTAGGCAGAAACCCATGCCTAGGGTCCTGGAGCCCAGGGGCGGTTCTAAAGTCTGTGAGAGCCGCTGTTGCCCTGGATGAAATGAGAAAAAAGGTGAAAAAATGGCAAAGTGTCAAGGGAGCTAGGCAGAAACCCATGCCTAGGGTCCTGGAGCCCAGGGGCCGCGGGAAAGTCTGTGGAGAGCCGCTGTGTCCCTGGATGAAATGAGGAAAAAGGTGAAAAAATGGCAAAGTGTCAAGGGAGAAATTCAGAAACCCATGCCTTGCGTCCTGGAGCCCAGGGGCGGTTCTAAAGTCTGTGAGAGCCGCTGTGTCCCTGGATGAAATGAGAAAAAGGGTGAAAAAATGGCAAAGTGTCAAGGGAGAAATTCAGAAACTCAGGCCGAGCTGCCTGGAGCCCAGGGGCGGTTCTAAAGTCTGTGAGAGCCGCTGTGTCCCTGGATGAAATGAGAAAAAGGGTGAAAAAATGGCAAAGTGTCAAGGGAGCTAGGCAGAAACCCATGCCTAGGGTCCTGGAGCCCAGGGGCCGCGGGAAAGTCTGTGGAGAGCCGCTGTTGCCCTGGATGAAATGAGAAAAAAGGTGAAAAAATGGCAAAGTGTCAAGGGAGCTAGGCAGAAACCCATGCCTAGGGTCCTGGAGCCCAGGGGCCGCGGGAAAGTCTGTGGAGTGCCGCTGTGTCCCTGGATGAAATGAGAAAAAGGGTGAAAAAATGGCAAAGTGTCAAGGGAGAAATTCAGAAACTCAGGCCGAGCTGCCTGGAGCCCAGGGGCGGCTGCAAAGTCTGTGGAGTGCCGCTGTGTCCCTGGATGAAATGAGAAAAAGGGTGGAAAAATGGCAAAGTGTCAAGGGAGAAATTCAGAAACCCAGGCCGAGCTGCCTGGAGCCCAGGGGCGGCTGCAAAGTCTGTGGAGAGCCGCTGTGTCCCTGGATGAAATGAGAAAAAAGGTGAAAAAATGGCAAAGTGTCAAGGGAGAAATTCAGAAACCCAGGCCGAGCTGCCTGGAGCCCAGGGGCGGCTGTAAAGTCTGTGGAGTGCCGCTGTGTCCCTGGATGAAATGAGAAAAAAGGTGAAAAAATGGCAAAGTGTCAAGGGAGCTAGGCAGAAACCCATGCCTAGGGTCCTGGAGCCCAGGGGCGGTTCTAAAGTCTGTGAGAGCCGCTGTGTCCCTGGATGAATTGAGAAAAAGGGTGAAAAAATGGCAAAGTGTCAAGGGAGAAATTCAGAAACTCAGGCCGAGCTGCCTGGAGCCCAGGGGCGGCTGTAAAGTCTGTGGAGAGCCGCTGTGTCCCTGGATGAAATGAGAAAAAGGGTGAAAAAATGGCAAAGTGTCAAGGGAAAAATTCAGAAACCCATGCCTAGGGTCCTGGAGCCCAGGGGCGGTTCTAAAGTGTGTGGAGAGCCGCTGTGTCCCTGGATGAATTGAGAAAAAGGGTGAAAAAATGGCAAAGTGTCAAGGGAGAAATTCAGAAACTCAGGCCGAGCTGCCTGGAGCCCAGGGGCGGTTCTAAAGTGTGTGGAGAGCCGCTGTGTCCCTGGATGAATTGAGAAAAAGGGTGAAAAAATGGCAAAGTGTCAAGGGAGCTAGGCAGAAACCCATGCCTAGGGTCCTGGAGCCCAGGGGCGGCTGCAAAGTCTGTGGAAAGCCGCTGTTGCCCTGGATGAAATGAGAAAAAGGGTGAAAAAATGGCAAAGTGTCAAGGGAGCTAGGCAGAAACCCATGCCTAGGGTCCTGGAGCCCAGGGGCGGCTGCAAAGTCTGTGGAGAGCCGCTGTGTCCCTGGATGAAATGAGAAAAAAGGTGGAAAAATGGCAAAGTGTCAAGGGAGCTAGGCAGAAACCCATGCCTAGGGTCCTGGAGCCCAGGGGCGGCTGCAAAGTCTGTGGAGAGCCGCTGTGTCCCTGGATGAAATGAGAAAAAGGGTGAAAAAATGGCAAAGTGTCAAGGGAGCTAGGCAGAAACCCATGCCTAGGGTCCTGGAGCCCAGGGGCCGCGGGAAAGTCTGTGGAGAGCCGCTGTTGCCCTGGATGAAATGAGAAAAAAGGTGAAAAAATGGCAAAGTGTCAAGGGAGAAATTCAGAAACCCATGCCTAGGGTCCTGGAGCCAAGGGGCCGCGGGAAAGTCTGTGGAGAGCCGCTGTGTCCCTGGATGAAATGAGAAAAAAGGTGAAAAAATGGCAAAGTGTCAAGGGAGAAATTCAGAAACCCATGCCTAGGGTCCTGGAGCCCAGGGGCGGCTGTAAAGTCTGTGGAGAGCCGCTGTGTCCCTGGATGAAATGAGAAAAAGGGTGAAAAAATGGCAAAGTGTCAAGGGAGAAATTCAGAAACTCAGGCCGAGCTGCCTGGAGCCCAGGGGCGGTTCTAAAGTCTGTGAGAGCCGCTGTGTCCCTGGATGAAATGAGAAAAAGGGTGGAAAAATGGCAAAGTGTCAAGGGAGCTAGGCAGAAACCCATGCCGAGCTGCCTGGAGCCCAGGGGCGGCTGTAAAGTCTGTGGAGTGCCGCTGTGTCCCTGGATGAAATGAGAAAATGGGTGAAAAAATGGCAAAGTGTCAAGGGAGAAATTCAGAAACCCAGGCCGAGCTGCCTGGAGCCCAGGGGCGGCTGCAAAGTCTGTGGAGAGCCGCTGTGTCCCTGGATGAAATGAGAAAAAAGGTGAAAAAATGGCAAAGTGTCAAGGGAGAAATTCAGAAACTCAGGCCGAGCTGCCTGGAGCCCAGGGGCGGTTCTAAAGTGTGTGGAGAGCCGCTGTGTCCCTGGATGAATTGAGAAAAAGGGTGAAAAAATGGCAAAGTGTCAAGGGAGCTAGGCAGAAACCCATGCCTAGGGTCCTGGAGCCCAGGGGCGGCTGCAAAGTCTGTGGAGAGCCGCTGTGTCCCTGGATGAAATGAGAAAAAGGGTGGAAAAATGGCAAAGTGTCAAGGGAGCTAGGCAGAAACCCATGCCGAGCTGCCTGGAGCCCAGGGGCGGCTGTAAAGTCTGTGGAGTGCCGCTGTGTCCCTGGATGAAATGAGAAAAAGGGTGAAAAAATGGCAAAGTGTCAAGGGAGAAATTCAGAAACTCAGGCCGAGCTGCCTGGAGCCCAGGGGCGGTTCTAAAGTGTGTGGAGAGCCGCTGTGTCCCTGGATGAATTGAGAAAAAGGGTGAAAAAATGGCAAAGTGTCAAGGGAGCTAGGCAGAAACCCATGCCTAGGGTCCTGGAGCCCAGGGGCGGCTGCAAAGTCTGTGGAGAGCCGCTGTGTCCCTGGATGAAATGAGAAAAAGGGTGGAAAAATGGCAAAGTGTCAAGGGAGAAATTCAGAAACCCAGGCCGAGCTGCCTGGAGCCCAGGGGCGGCTGCAAAGTCTGTGGAGAGCCGCTGTGTCCCTGGATGAAATGAGAAAAAAGGTGGAAAAATGGCAAAGTGTCAAGGGAGCTAGGCAGAAACCCATGCCTAGGGTCCTGGAGCCCAGGGGCCGCGGGAAAGTCTGTGGAGAGCCGCTGTGTCCCTGGATGAAATGAGAAAAAAGGTGAAAAAGTAACAAAGTGTCAAGGGAGAAATTCAGAAACCCAGGCCGAGCTGCCTGGAGCCCAGGGGCGGCTGCAAAGTCTGTGGAGAGCCGCTGTGTCCCTGGATGAAATGAGAAAAAGGGTGAAAAAATGGCAAAGTGTCAAGGGAAAAATTCAGAAACCCATGCCTAGGGTCCTGGAGCCCAGGGGCGGCTGCAAAGTCTGTGGAGAGCCGCTGTGTCCCTGGATGAAATGAGAAAAAAGGTGAAAAAATGGCAAAGTGTCAAGGGAGAAATTCAGAAACCCAGGCCGAGCTGCCTGGAGCCCAGGGGCGGCTGTAAAGTCTGTGGAGTGCCGCTGTGTCCCTGGATGAAATGAGAAAAAAGGTGAAAAAATGGCAAAGTGTCAAGGGAGCTAGGCAGAAACCCATGCCTAGGGTCCTGGAGCCCAGGGGCGGTTCTAAAGTCTGTGAGAGCCGCTGTGTCCCTGGATGAATTGAGAAAAAGGGTGAAAAAATGGCAAAGTGTCAAGGGAGCTAGGCAGAAACCCATGCCGAGCTGCCTGGAGCCCAGGGGCGGCTGTAAAGTCTGTGGAGTGCCGCTGTGTCCCTGGATGAAATGAGAAAATGGGTGAAAAAATGGCAAAGTGTCAAGGGAGAAATTCAGAAACCCAGGCCGAGCTGCCTGGAGCCCAGGGGCGGCTGCAAAGTCTGTGGAGAGCCGCTGTGTCCCTGGATGAAATGAGAAAAAAGGTGAAAAAATGGCAAAGTGTCAAGGGAGAAATTCAGAAACTCAGGCCGAGCTGCCTGGAGCCTCAAAGCGGATAGAAATAGCGTGGAGAGCCGCTGTTAAGCCAGACGCCCTCTGGCGGACACAGGCAGGAGTTGCAGTAAATGCATTGAAGTCAATGGGCGAGAGTAAGCCATGCCTTGCGTCCTGGAGCCCAGGGGCGGTTCTAAAGTCTGTGAGAGCCGCTGTGTCCCTGGATGAAATGAGAAAAAGGGTGAAAAAATGGCAAAGTGTCAAGGGAGCTAGGCAGAAACCCATGCCTAGGGTCCTGGAGCCCAGGGGCCGCGGGAAAGTCTGTGGAGAGCCGCTGTTGCCCTGGATGAAATGAGAAAAAAGGTGAAAAAATGGCAAAGTGTCAAGGGAGAAATTCAGAAACTCAGGCCGAGCTGCCTGGAGCCCAGGGGCGGTTCTAAAGTGTGTGGAGAGCCGCTGTGTCCCTGGATGAATTGAGAAAAAGGGTGAAAAAATGGCAAAGTGTCAAGGGAGCTAGGCAGAAACCCATGCCTAGGGTCCTGGAGCCCAGGGGCGGCTGCAAAGTCTGTGGAGAGCCGCTGTGTCCCTGGATGAAATGAGAAAAAGGGTGGAAAAATGGCAAAGTGTCAAGGGAGCTAGGCAGAAACCCATGCCGAGCTGCCTGGAGCCCAGGGGCGGCTGTAAAGTCTGTGGAGTGCCGCTGTGTCCCTGGATGAAATGAGAAAAAGGGTGAAAAAATGGCAAAGTGTCAAGGGAGAAATTCAGAAACTCAGGCCGAGCTGCCTGGAGCCCAGGGGCGGTTCTAAAGTGTGTGGAGAGCCGCTGTGTCCCTGGATGAATTGAGAAAAAGGGTGAAAAAATGGCAAAGTGTCAAGGGAGCTAGGCAGAAACCCATGCCTAGGGTCCTGGAGCCCAGGGGCGGCTGCAAAGTCTGTGGAGAGCCGCTGTGTCCCTGGATGAAATGAGAAAAAGGGTGGAAAAATGGCAAAGTGTCAAGGGAGAAATTCAGAAACCCAGGCCGAGCTGCCTGGAGCCCAGGGGCGGCTGCAAAGTCTGTGGAGAGCCGCTGTGTCCCTGGATGAAATGAGAAAAAAGGTGGAAAAATGGCAAAGTGTCAAGGGAGCTAGGCAGAAACCCATGCCTAGGGTCCTGGAGCCCAGGGGCCGCGGGAAAGTCTGTGGAGAGCCGCTGTGTCCCTGGATGAAATGAGAAAAAAGGTGAAAAAGTAACAAAGTGTCAAGGGAGAAATTCAGAAACCCAGGCCGAGCTGCCTGGAGCCCAGGGGCGGCTGCAAAGTCTGTGGAGAGCCGCTGTGTCCCTGGATGAAATGAGAAAAAGGGTGAAAAAATGGCAAAGTGTCAAGGGAAAAATTCAGAAACCCATGCCTAGGGTCCTGGAGCCCAGGGGCGGCTGCAAAGTCTGTGGAGAGCCGCTGTGTCCCTGGATGAAATGAGAAAAAAGGTGAAAAAATGGCAAAGTGTCAAGGGAGAAATTCAGAAACCCAGGCCGAGCTGCCTGGAGCCCAGGGGCGGCTGTAAAGTCTGTGGAGTGCCGCTGTGTCCCTGGATGAAATGAGAAAAAAGGTGAAAAAATGGCAAAGTGTCAAGGGAGCTAGGCAGAAACCCATGCCTAGGGTCCTGGAGCCCAGGGGCGGTTCTAAAGTCTGTGAGAGCCGCTGTGTCCCTGGATGAATTGAGAAAAAGGGTGAAAAAATGGCAAAGTGTCAAGGGAGCTAGGCAGAAACCCATGCCGAGCTGCCTGGAGCCCAGGGGCGGCTGTAAAGTCTGTGGAGTGCCGCTGTGTCCCTGGATGAAATGAGAAAATGGGTGAAAAAATGGCAAAGTGTCAAGGGAGAAATTCAGAAACCCAGGCCGAGCTGCCTGGAGCCCAGGGGCGGCTGCAAAGTCTGTGGAGAGCCGCTGTGTCCCTGGATGAAATGAGAAAAAAGGTGAAAAAATGGCAAAGTGTCAAGGGAGAAATTCAGAAACTCAGGCCGAGCTGCCTGGAGCCTCAAAGCGGATAGAAATAGCGTGGAGAGCCGCTGTTAAGCCAGACGCCCTCTGGCGGACACAGGCAGGAGTTGCAGTAAATGCATTGAAGTCAATGGGCGAGAGTAAGCCATGCCTTGCGTCCTGGAGCCCAGGGGCGGTTCTAAAGTCTGTGAGAGCCGCTGTGTCCCTGGATGAAATGAGAAAAAGGGTGAAAAAATGGCAAAGTGTCAAGGGAGCTAGGCAGAAACCCATGCCTAGGGTCCTGGAGCCCAGGGGCCGCGGGAAAGTCTGTGGAGAGCCGCTGTTGCCCTGGATGAAATGAGAAAAAAGGTGAAAAAATGGCAAAGTGTCAAGGGAGAAATTCAGAAACTCAGGCCGAGCTGCCTGGAGCCCAGGGGCGGTTCTAAAGTGTGTGGAGAGCCGCTGTGTCCCTGGATGAATTGAGAAAAAGGGTGAAAAAATGGCAAAGTGTCAAGGGAGCTAGGCAGAAACCCATGCCTAGGGTCCTGGAGCCCAGGGGCGGCTGCAAAGTCTGTGGAGAGCCGCTGTGTCCCTGGATGAAATGAGAAAAAGGGTGGAAAAATGGCAAAGTGTCAAGGGAGCTAGGCAGAAACCCATGCCGAGCTGCCTGGAGCCCAGGGGCGGCTGTAAAGTCTGTGGAGTGCCGCTGTGTCCCTGGATGAAATGAGAAAAAGGGTGAAAAAATGGCAAAGTGTCAAGGGAGAAATTCAGAAACTCAGGCCGAGCTGCCTGGAGCCCAGGGGCGGTTCTAAAGTGTGTGGAGAGCCGCTGTGTCCCTGGATGAATTGAGAAAAAGGGTGAAAAAATGGCAAAGTGTCAAGGGAGCTAGGCAGAAACCCATGCCTAGGGTCCTGGAGCCCAGGGGCGGCTGCAAAGTCTGTGGAGAGCCGCTGTGTCCCTGGATGAAATGAGAAAAAGGGTGGAAAAATGGCAAAGTGTCAAGGGAGAAATTCAGAAACCCAGGCCGAGCTGCCTGGAGCCCAGGGGCGGCTGCAAAGTCTGTGGAGAGCCGCTGTGTCCCTGGATGAAATGAGAAAAAAGGTGGAAAAATGGCAAAGTGTCAAGGGAGCTAGGCAGAAACCCATGCCTAGGGTCCTGGAGCCCAGGGGCCGCGGGAAAGTCTGTGGAGAGCCGCTGTGTCCCTGGATGAAATGAGAAAAAAGGTGAAAAAGTAACAAAGTGTCAAGGGAGAAATTCAGAAACCCAGGCCGAGCTGCCTGGAGCCCAGGGGCGGCTGCAAAGTCTGTGGAGAGCCGCTGTGTCCCTGGATGAAATGAGAAAAAGGGTGAAAAAATGGCAAAGTGTCAAGGGAAAAATTCAGAAACCCATGCCTAGGGTCCTGGAGCCCAGGGGCGGCTGCAAAGTCTGTGGAGAGCCGCTGTGTCCCTGGATGAAATGAGAAAAAAGGTGAAAAAATGGCAAAGTGTCAAGGGAGAAATTCAGAAACCCAGGCCGAGCTGCCTGGAGCCCAGGGGCGGCTGTAAAGTCTGTGGAGTGCCGCTGTGTCCCTGGATGAAATGAGAAAAAAGGTGAAAAAATGGCAAAGTGTCAAGGGAGCTAGGCAGAAACCCATGCCTAGGGTCCTGGAGCCCAGGGGCGGTTCTAAAGTCTGTGAGAGCCGCTGTGTCCCTGGATGAATTGAGAAAAAGGGTGAAAAAATGGCAAAGTGTCAAGGGAGCTAGGCAGAAACCCATGCCGAGCTGCCTGGAGCCCAGGGGCGGCTGTAAAGTCTGTGGAGTGCCGCTGTGTCCCTGGATGAAATGAGAAAATGGGTGAAAAAATGGCAAAGTGTCAAGGGAGAAATTCAGAAACCCAGGCCGAGCTGCCTGGAGCCCAGGGGCGGCTGCAAAGTCTGTGGAGAGCCGCTGTGTCCCTGGATGAAATGAGAAAAAAGGTGAAAAAATGGCAAAGTGTCAAGGGAGAAATTCAGAAACTCAGGCCGAGCTGCCTGGAGCCTCAAAGCGGATAGAAATAGCGTGGAGAGCCGCTGTTAAGCCAGACGCCCTCTGGCGGACACAGGCAGGAGTTGCAGTAAATGCATTGAAGTCAATGGGCGAGAGTAAGCCATGCCTTGCGTCCTGGAGCCCAGGGGCGGTTCTAAAGTCTGTGAGAGCCGCTGTGTCCCTGGATGAAATGAGAAAAAGGGTGAAAAAATGGCAAAGTGTCAAGGGAGCTAGGCAGAAACCCATGCCTAGGGTCCTGGAGCCCAGGGGCCGCGGGAAAGTCTGTGGAGAGCCGCTGTTGCCCTGGATGAAATGAGAAAAAAGGTGAAAAAATGGCAAAGTGTCAAGGGAGAAATTCAGAAACTCAGGCCGAGCTGCCTGGAGCCCAGGGGCGGTTCTAAAGTGTGTGGAGAGCCGCTGTGTCCCTGGATGAATTGAGAAAAAGGGTGAAAAAATGGCAAAGTGTCAAGGGAGCTAGGCAGAAACCCATGCCTAGGGTCCTGGAGCCCAGGGGCGGCTGCAAAGTCTGTGGAGAGCCGCTGTGTCCCTGGATGAAATGAGAAAAAGGGTGGA
Source organism: Dunckerocampus dactyliophorus (assembly GCF_027744805.1). Classification (NCBI taxonomy): domain Eukaryota; kingdom Metazoa; phylum Chordata; class Actinopteri; order Syngnathiformes; family Syngnathidae; genus Dunckerocampus; species Dunckerocampus dactyliophorus. Next base: position 11,798 of record NW_026559867.1, on the reverse strand, counting down.
AAAATGGCAAAGTGTCAAGGGAGCTAGGCAGAAACCCATGCCGAGCTGCCTGGAGCCCAGGGGCGGCTGTAAAGTCTGTGGAGTGCCGCTGTGTCCCTGGATGAAATGAGAAAAAGGGTGAAAAAATGGCAAAGTGTCAAGGGAGAAATTCAGAAACTCAGGCCGAGCTGCCTGGAGCCCAGGGGCGGTTCTAAAGTGTGTGGAGAGCCGCTGTGTCCCTGGATGAATTGAGAAAAAGGGTGAAAAAATGGCAAAGTGTCAAGGGAGCTAGGCAGAAACCCATGCCTAGGGTCCTGGAGCCCAGGGGCGGCTGCAAAGTCTGTGGAGAGCCGCTGTGTCCCTGGATGAAATGAGAAAAAGGGTGGAAAAATGGCAAAGTGTCAAGGGAGAAATTCAGAAACCCAGGCCGAGCTGCCTGGAGCCCAGGGGCGGCTGCAAAGTCTGTGGAGAGCCGCTGTGTCCCTGGATGAAATGAGAAAAAAGGTGGAAAAATGGCAAAGTGTCAAGGGAGCTAGGCAGAAACCCATGCCTAGGGTCCTGGAGCCCAGGGGCCGCGGGAAAGTCTGTGGAGAGCCGCTGTGTCCCTGGATGAAATGAGAAAAAAGGTGAAAAAGTAACAAAGTGTCAAGGGAGAAATTCAGAAACCCAGGCCGAGCTGCCTGGAGCCCAGGGGCGGCTGCAAAGTCTGTGGAGAGCCGCTGTGTCCCTGGATGAAATGAGAAAAAGGGTGAAAAAATGGCAAAGTGTCAAGGGAAAAATTCAGAAACCCATGCCTAGGGTCCTGGAGCCCAGGGGCGGCTGCAAAGTCTGTGGAGAGCCGCTGTGTCCCTGGATGAAATGAGAAAAAAGGTGAAAAAATGGCAAAGTGTCAAGGGAGAAATTCAGAAACCCAGGCCGAGCTGCCTGGAGCCCAGGGGCGGCTGTAAAGTCTGTGGAGTGCCGCTGTGTCCCTGGATGAAATGAGAAAAAAGGTGAAAAAATGGCAAAGTGTCAAGGGAGCTAGGCAGAAACCCATGCCTAGGGTCCTGGAGCCCAGGGGCGGTTCTAAAGTCTGTGAGAGCCGCTGTGTCCCTGGATGAATTGAGAAAAAGGGTGAAAAAATGGCAAAGTGTCAAGGGAGCTAGGCAGAAACCCATGCCGAGCTGCCTGGAGCCCAGGGGCGGCTGTAAAGTCTGTGGAGTGCCGCTGTGTCCCTGGATGAAATGAGAAAATGGGTGAAAAAATGGCAAAGTGTCAAGGGAGAAATTCAGAAACCCAGGCCGAGCTGCCTGGAGCCCAGGGGCGGCTGCAAAGTCTGTGGAGAGCCGCTGTGTCCCTGGATGAAATGAGAAAAAAGGTGAAAAAATGGCAAAGTGTCAAGGGAGAAATTCAGAAACTCAGGCCGAGCTGCCTGGAGCCTCAAAGCGGATAGAAATAGCGTGGAGAGCCGCTGTTAAGCCAGACGCCCTCTGGCGGACACAGGCAGGAGTTGCAGTAAATGCATTGAAGTCAATGGGCGAGAGTAAGCCATGCCTTGCGTCCTGGAGCCCAGGGGCGGTTCTAAAGTCTGTGAGAGCCGCTGTGTCCCTGGATGAAATGAGAAAAAGGGTGAAAAAATGGCAAAGTGTCAAGGGAGCTAGGCAGAAACCCATGCCTAGGGTCCTGGAGCCCAGGGGCGGTTCTAAAGTCTGTGAGAGCCGCTGTGTCCCTGGATGAAATGAGAAAAAGGGTGAAAAAATGGCAAAGTGTCAAGGGAGCTAGGCAGAAACCCATGCCTAGGGTCCTGGAGCCCAGGGGCGTTTCTAAAGCCTGTGAGAGCCGCTGTGTCCCTGGATGAAATGAGAAAAAAGGTGAAAAAATGGCAAAGTGTCAAGGGAGAAATTCAGAAACTCAGGCCGAGCTGGCTGGAGCCCAGGGGCGGCTGCAAAGTCTGTGGAGAGCCGCTGTGTCCCTGGATGAAATGAGAAAAAAGGTGAAAAAATGGCAAAGTGTCAAGGGAGCTAGGCAGAAACCCATGCCTAGGGTCCTGGAGCCCAGGGGCGGTTCTAAAGTGTGTGGAGAGCCGCTGTGTCCCTGGATGAAATGAGAAAAAGGGTGAAAAAATGGCAAAGTGTCAAGGGAAAAATTCAGAAACCCATGCCTAGGGTCCTGGAGCCCAGGGGCGGCTGCAAAGTCTGTGGAGAGCCGCTGTGTCCCTGGATGAAATGAGAAAAAAGGTGAAAAAATGGCAAAGTGTCAAGGGAGAAATTCAGAAACCCAGGCCGAGCTGCCTGGAGCCCAGGGGCGGCTGTAAAGTCTGTGGAGTGCCGCTGTGTCCCTGGATGAAATGAGAAAAAAGGTGAAAAAATGGCAAAGTGTCAAGGGAGCTAGGCAGAAACCCATGCCTAGGGTCCTGGAGCCCAGGGGCGGTTCTAAAGTCTGTGAGAGCCGCTGTGTCCCTGGATGAATTGAGAAAAAGGGTGAAAAAATGGCAAAGTGTCAAGGGAGAAATTCAGAAACTCAGGCCGAGCTGCCTGGAGCCCAGGGGCGGCTGTAAAGTCTGTGGAGAGCCGCTGTGTCCCTGGATGAAATGAGAAAAAGGGTGAAAAAATGGCAAAGTGTCAAGGGAAAAATTCAGAAACCCATGCCTAGGGTCCTGGAGCCCAGGGGCGGCTGCAAAGTCTGTGGAGAGCCGCTGTGTCCCTGGATGAAATGAGAAAAAGGGTGAAAAAATGGCAAAGTGTCAAGGGAAAAATTCAGAAACCCATGCCTAGGGTCCTGGAGCCCAGGGGCGGCTGTAAAGTCTGTGGAGAGCCGCTGTGTCCCTGGATGAATTGAGAAAAAGGGTGAAAAAATGGCAAAGTGTCAAGGGAGAAATTCAGAAACTCAGGCCGAGCTGCCTGGAGCCCAGGGGCGGTTCTAAAGTGTGTGGAGAGCCGCTGTGTCCCTGGATGAATTGAGAAAAAGGGTGAAAAAATGGCAAAGTGTCAAGGGAGCTAGGCAGAAACCCATGCCTAGGGTCCTGGAGCCCAGGGGCGGCTGCAAAGTCTGTGGAAAGCCGCTGTTGCCCTGGATGAAATGAGAAAAAGGGTGAAAAAATGGCAAAGTGTCAAGGGAGCTAGGCAGAAACCCATGCCTAGGGTCCTGGAGCCCAGGGGCGGCTGCAAAGTCTGTGGAGAGCCGCTGTGTCCCTGGATGAAATGAGAAAAAAGGTGGAAAAATGGCAAAGTGTCAAGGGAGCTAGGCAGAAACCCATGCCTAGGGTCCTGGAGCCCAGGGGCGGCTGCAAAGTCTGTGGAGAGCCGCTGTGTCCCTGGATGAAATGAGAAAAAGGGTGAAAAAATGGCAAAGTGTCAAGGGAGCTAGGCAGAAACCCATGCCTAGGGTCCTGGAGCCCAGGGGCCGCGGGAAAGTCTGTGGAGAGCCGCTGTTGCCCTGGATGAAATGAGAAAAAAGGTGAAAAAATGGCAAAGTGTCAAGGGAGAAATTCAGAAACCCATGCCTAGGGTCCTGGAGCCAAGGGGCCGCGGGAAAGTCTGTGGAGAGCCGCTGTGTCCCTGGATGAAATGAGAAAAAAGGTGAAAAAATGGCAAAGTGTCAAGGGAGAAATTCAGAAACCCATGCCTAGGGTCCTGGAGCCCAGGGGCGGCTGTAAAGTCTGTGGAGAGCCGCTGTGTCCCTGGATGAAATGAGAAAAAGGGTGAAAAAATGGCAAAGTGTCAAGGGAGAAATTCAGAAACTCAGGCCGAGCTGCCTGGAGCCCAGGGGCGGTTCTAAAGTCTGTGAGAGCCGCTGTGTCCCTGGATGAAATGAGAAAAAGGGTGGAAAAATGGCAAAGTGTCAAGGGAGCTAGGCAGAAACCCATGCCGAGCTGCCTGGAGCCCAGGGGCGGCTGTAAAGTCTGTGGAGTGCCGCTGTGTCCCTGGATGAAATGAGAAAATGGGTGAAAAAATGGCAAAGTGTCAAGGGAGAAATTCAGAAACCCAGGCCGAGCTGCCTGGAGCCCAGGGGCGGCTGCAAAGTCTGTGGAGAGCCGCTGTGTCCCTGGATGAAATGAGAAAAAAGGTGAAAAAATGGCAAAGTGTCAAGGGAGAAATTCAGAAACTCAGGCCGAGCTGCCTGGAGCCCAGGGGCGGTTCTAAAGTGTGTGGAGAGCCGCTGTGTCCCTGGATGAATTGAGAAAAAGGGTGAAAAAATGGCAAAGTGTCAAGGGAGCTAGGCAGAAACCCATGCCTAGGGTCCTGGAGCCCAGGGGCGGCTGCAAAGTCTGTGGAGAGCCGCTGTGTCCCTGGATGAAATGAGAAAAAGGGTGGAAAAATGGCAAAGTGTCAAGGGAGCTAGGCAGAAACCCATGCCGAGCTGCCTGGAGCCCAGGGGCGGCTGTAAAGTCTGTGGAGTGCCGCTGTGTCCCTGGATGAAATGAGAAAAAGGGTGAAAAAATGGCAAAGTGTCAAGGGAGAAATTCAGAAACTCAGGCCGAGCTGCCTGGAGCCCAGGGGCGGTTCTAAAGTGTGTGGAGAGCCGCTGTGTCCCTGGATGAATTGAGAAAAAGGGTGAAAAAATGGCAAAGTGTCAAGGGAGCTAGGCAGAAACCCATGCCTAGGGTCCTGGAGCCCAGGGGCGGCTGCAAAGTCTGTGGAGAGCCGCTGTGTCCCTGGATGAAATGAGAAAAAGGGTGGAAAAATGGCAAAGTGTCAAGGGAGAAATTCAGAAACCCAGGCCGAGCTGCCTGGAGCCCAGGGGCGGCTGCAAAGTCTGTGGAGAGCCGCTGTGTCCCTGGATGAAATGAGAAAAAAGGTGGAAAAATGGCAAAGTGTCAAGGGAGCTAGGCAGAAACCCATGCCTAGGGTCCTGGAGCCCAGGGGCCGCGGGAAAGTCTGTGGAGAGCCGCTGTGTCCCTGGATGAAATGAGAAAAAAGGTGAAAAAGTAACAAAGTGTCAAGGGAGAAATTCAGAAACCCAGGCCGAGCTGCCTGGAGCCCAGGGGCGGCTGCAAAGTCTGTGGAGAGCCGCTGTGTCCCTGGATGAAATGAGAAAAAGGGTGAAAAAATGGCAAAGTGTCAAGGGAAAAATTCAGAAACCCATGCCTAGGGTCCTGGAGCCCAGGGGCGGCTGCAAAGTCTGTGGAGAGCCGCTGTGTCCCTGGATGAAATGAGAAAAAAGGTGAAAAAATGGCAAAGTGTCAAGGGAGAAATTCAGAAACCCAGGCCGAGCTGCCTGGAGCCCAGGGGCGGCTGTAAAGTCTGTGGAGTGCCGCTGTGTCCCTGGATGAAATGAGAAAAAAGGTGAAAAAATGGCAAAGTGTCAAGGGAGCTAGGCAGAAACCCATGCCTAGGGTCCTGGAGCCCAGGGGCGGTTCTAAAGTCTGTGAGAGCCGCTGTGTCCCTGGATGAATTGAGAAAAAGGGTGAAAAAATGGCAAAGTGTCAAGGGAGCTAGGCAGAAACCCATGCCGAGCTGCCTGGAGCCCAGGGGCGGCTGTAAAGTCTGTGGAGTGCCGCTGTGTCCCTGGATGAAATGAGAAAATGGGTGAAAAAATGGCAAAGTGTCAAGGGAGAAATTCAGAAACCCAGGCCGAGCTGCCTGGAGCCCAGGGGCGGCTGCAAAGTCTGTGGAGAGCCGCTGTGTCCCTGGATGAAATGAGAAAAAAGGTGAAAAAATGGCAAAGTGTCAAGGGAGAAATTCAGAAACTCAGGCCGAGCTGCCTGGAGCCTCAAAGCGGATAGAAATAGCGTGGAGAGCCGCTGTTAAGCCAGACGCCCTCTGGCGGACACAGGCAGGAGTTGCAGTAAATGCATTGAAGTCAATGGGCGAGAGTAAGCCATGCCTTGCGTCCTGGAGCCCAGGGGCGGTTCTAAAGTCTGTGAGAGCCGCTGTGTCCCTGGATGAAATGAGAAAAAGGGTGAAAAAATGGCAAAGTGTCAAGGGAGCTAGGCAGAAACCCATGCCTAGGGTCCTGGAGCCCAGGGGCCGCGGGAAAGTCTGTGGAGAGCCGCTGTTGCCCTGGATGAAATGAGAAAAAAGGTGAAAAAATGGCAAAGTGTCAAGGGAGAAATTCAGAAACTCAGGCCGAGCTGCCTGGAGCCCAGGGGCGGTTCTAAAGTGTGTGGAGAGCCGCTGTGTCCCTGGATGAATTGAGAAAAAGGGTGAAAAAATGGCAAAGTGTCAAGGGAGCTAGGCAGAAACCCATGCCTAGGGTCCTGGAGCCCAGGGGCGGCTGCAAAGTCTGTGGAGAGCCGCTGTGTCCCTGGATGAAATGAGAAAAAGGGTGGAAAAATGGCAAAGTGTCAAGGGAGCTAGGCAGAAACCCATGCCGAGCTGCCTGGAGCCCAGGGGCGGCTGTAAAGTCTGTGGAGTGCCGCTGTGTCCCTGGATGAAATGAGAAAAAGGGTGAAAAAATGGCAAAGTGTCAAGGGAGAAATTCAGAAACTCAGGCCGAGCTGCCTGGAGCCCAGGGGCGGTTCTAAAGTGTGTGGAGAGCCGCTGTGTCCCTGGATGAATTGAGAAAAAGGGTGAAAAAATGGCAAAGTGTCAAGGGAGCTAGGCAGAAACCCATGCCTAGGGTCCTGGAGCCCAGGGGCGGCTGCAAAGTCTGTGGAGAGCCGCTGTGTCCCTGGATGAAATGAGAAAAAGGGTGGAAAAATGGCAAAGTGTCAAGGGAGAAATTCAGAAACCCAGGCCGAGCTGCCTGGAGCCCAGGGGCGGCTGCAAAGTCTGTGGAGAGCCGCTGTGTCCCTGGATGAAATGAGAAAAAAGGTGGAAAAATGGCAAAGTGTCAAGGGAGCTAGGCAGAAACCCATGCCTAGGGTCCTGGAGCCCAGGGGCCGCGGGAAAGTCTGTGGAGAGCCGCTGTGTCCCTGGATGAAATGAGAAAAAAGGTGAAAAAGTAACAAAGTGTCAAGGGAGAAATTCAGAAACCCAGGCCGAGCTGCCTGGAGCCCAGGGGCGGCTGCAAAGTCTGTGGAGAGCCGCTGTGTCCCTGGATGAAATGAGAAAAAGGGTGAAAAAATGGCAAAGTGTCAAGGGAAAAATTCAGAAACCCATGCCTAGGGTCCTGGAGCCCAGGGGCGGCTGCAAAGTCTGTGGAGAGCCGCTGTGTCCCTGGATGAAATGAGAAAAAAGGTGAAAAAATGGCAAAGTGTCAAGGGAGAAATTCAGAAACCCAGGCCGAGCTGCCTGGAGCCCAGGGGCGGCTGTAAAGTCTGTGGAGTGCCGCTGTGTCCCTGGATGAAATGAGAAAAAAGGTGAAAAAATGGCAAAGTGTCAAGGGAGCTAGGCAGAAACCCATGCCTAGGGTCCTGGAGCCCAGGGGCGGTTCTAAAGTCTGTGAGAGCCGCTGTGTCCCTGGATGAATTGAGAAAAAGGGTGAAAAAATGGCAAAGTGTCAAGGGAGCTAGGCAGAAACCCATGCCGAGCTGCCTGGAGCCCAGGGGCGGCTGTAAAGTCTGTGGAGTGCCGCTGTGTCCCTGGATGAAATGAGAAAATGGGTGAAAAAATGGCAAAGTGTCAAGGGAGAAATTCAGAAACCCAGGCCGAGCTGCCTGGAGCCCAGGGGCGGCTGCAAAGTCTGTGGAGAGCCGCTGTGTCCCTGGATGAAATGAGAAAAAAGGTGAAAAAATGGCAAAGTGTCAAGGGAGAAATTCAGAAACTCAGGCCGAGCTGCCTGGAGCCTCAAAGCGGATAGAAATAGCGTGGAGAGCCGCTGTTAAGCCAGACGCCCTCTGGCGGACACAGGCAGGAGTTGCAGTAAATGCATTGAAGTCAATGGGCGAGAGTAAGCCATGCCTTGCGTCCTGGAGCCCAGGGGCGGTTCTAAAGTCTGTGAGAGCCGCTGTGTCCCTGGATGAAATGAGAAAAAGGGTGAAAAAATGGCAAAGTGTCAAGGGAGCTAGGCAGAAACCCATGCCTAGGGTCCTGGAGCCCAGGGGCCGCGGGAAAGTCTGTGGAGAGCCGCTGTTGCCCTGGATGAAATGAGAAAAAAGGTGAAAAAATGGCAAAGTGTCAAGGGAGAAATTCAGAAACTCAGGCCGAGCTGCCTGGAGCCCAGGGGCGGTTCTAAAGTGTGTGGAGAGCCGCTGTGTCCCTGGATGAATTGAGAAAAAGGGTGAAAAAATGGCAAAGTGTCAAGGGAGCTAGGCAGAAACCCATGCCTAGGGTCCTGGAGCCCAGGGGCGGCTGCAAAGTCTGTGGAGAGCCGCTGTGTCCCTGGATGAAATGAGAAAAAGGGTGGAAAAATGGCAAAGTGTCAAGGGAGCTAGGCAGAAACCCATGCCGAGCTGCCTGGAGCCCAGGGGCGGCTGTAAAGTCTGTGGAGTGCCGCTGTGTCCCTGGATGAAATGAGAAAAAGGGTGAAAAAATGGCAAAGTGTCAAGGGAGAAATTCAGAAACTCAGGCCGAGCTGCCTGGAGCCCAGGGGCGGTTCTAAAGTGTGTGGAGAGCCGCTGTGTCCCTGGATGAATTGAGAAAAAGGGTGAAAAAATGGCAAAGTGTCAAGGGAGCTAGGCAGAAACCCATGCCTAGGGTCCTGGAGCCCAGGGGCGGCTGCAAAGTCTGTGGAGAGCCGCTGTGTCCCTGGATGAAATGAGAAAAAGGGTGGAAAAATGGCAAAGTGTCAAGGGAGAAATTCAGAAACCCAGGCCGAGCTGCCTGGAGCCCAGGGGCGGCTGCAAAGTCTGTGGAGAGCCGCTGTGTCCCTGGATGAAATGAGAAAAAAGGTGGAAAAATGGCAAAGTGTCAAGGGAGCTAGGCAGAAACCCATGCCTAGGGTCCTGGAGCCCAGGGGCCGCGGGAAAGTCTGTGGAGAGCCGCTGTGTCCCTGGATGAAATGAGAAAAAAGGTGAAAAAGTAACAAAGTGTCAAGGGAGAAATTCAGAAACCCAGGCCGAGCTGCCTGGAGCCCAGGGGCGGCTGCAAAGTCTGTGGAGAGCCGCTGTGTCCCTGGATGAAATGAGAAAAAGGGTGAAAAAATGGCAAAGTGTCAAGGGAAAAATTCAGAAACCCATGCCTAGGGTCCTGGAGCCCAGGGGCGGCTGCAAAGTCTGTGGAGAGCCGCTGTGTCCCTGGATGAAATGAGAAAAAAGGTGAAAAAATGGCAAAGTGTCAAGGGAGAAATTCAGAAACCCAGGCCGAGCTGCCTGGAGCCCAGGGGCGGCTGTAAAGTCTGTGGAGTGCCGCTGTGTCCCTGGATGAAATGAGAAAAAAGGTGAAAAAATGGCAAAGTGTCAAGGGAGCTAGGCAGAAACCCATGCCTAGGGTCCTGGAGCCCAGGGGCGGTTCTAAAGTCTGTGAGAGCCGCTGTGTCCCTGGATGAATTGAGAAAAAGGGTGAAAAAATGGCAAAGTGTCAAGGGAGCTAGGCAGAAACCCATGCCGAGCTGCCTGGAGCCCAGGGGCGGCTGTAAAGTCTGTGGAGTGCCGCTGTGTCCCTGGATGAAATGAGAAAATGGGTGAAAAAATGGCAAAGTGTCAAGGGAGAAATTCAGAAACCCAGGCCGAGCTGCCTGGAGCCCAGGGGCGGCTGCAAAGTCTGTGGAGAGCCGCTGTGTCCCTGGATGAAATGAGAAAAAAGGTGAAAAAATGGCAAAGTGTCAAGGGAGAAATTCAGAAACTCAGGCCGAGCTGCCTGGAGCCTCAAAGCGGATAGAAATAGCGTGGAGAGCCGCTGTTAAGCCAGACGCCCTCTGGCGGACACAGGCAGGAGTTGCAGTAAATGCATTGAAGTCAATGGGCGAGAGTAAGCCATGCCTTGCGTCCTGGAGCCCAGGGGCGGTTCTAAAGTCTGTGAGAGCCGCTGTGTCCCTGGATGAAATGAGAAAAAGGGTGAAAAAATGGCAAAGTGTCAAGGGAGCTAGGCAGAAACCCATGCCTAGGGTCCTGGAGCCCAGGGGCCGCGGGAAAGTCTGTGGAGAGCCGCTGTTGCCCTGGATGAAATGAGAAAAAAGGTGAAAAAATGGCAAAGTGTCAAGGGAGAAATTCAGAAACTCAGGCCGAGCTGCCTGGAGCCCAGGGGCGGTTCTAAAGTGTGTGGAGAGCCGCTGTGTCCCTGGATGAATTGAGAAAAAGGGTGAAAAAATGGCAAAGTGTCAAGGGAGCTAGGCAGAAACCCATGCCTAGGGTCCTGGAGCCCAGGGGCGGCTGCAAAGTCTGTGGAGAGCCGCTGTGTCCCTGGATGAAATGAGAAAAAGGGTGGAAAAATGGCAAAGTGTCAAGGGAGCTAGGCAGAAACCCATGCCGAGCTGCCTGGAGCCCAGGGGCGGCTGTAAAGTCTGTGGAGTGCCGCTGTGTCCCTGGATGAAATGAGAAAAAGGGTGAAAAAATGGCAAAGTGTCAAGGGAGAAATTCAGAAACTCAGGCCGAGCTGCCTGGAGCCCAGGGGCGGTTCTAAAGTGTGTGGAGAGCCGCTGTGTCCCTGGATGAATTGAGAAAAAGGGTGAAAAAATGGCAAAGTGTCAAGGGAGCTAGGCAGAAACCCATGCCTAGGGTCCTGGAGCCCAGGGGCGGCTGCAAAGTCTGTGGAGAGCCGCTGTGTCCCTGGATGAAATGAGAAAAAGGGTGGAAAAATGGCAAAGTGTCAAGGGAGAAATTCAGAAACCCAGGCCGAGCTGCCTGGAGCCCAGGGGCGGCTGCAAAGTCTGTGGAGAGCCGCTGTGTCCCTGGATGAAATGAGAAAAAAGGTGGAAAAATGGCAAAGTGTCAAGGGAGCTAGGCAGAAACCCATGCCTAGGGTCCTGGAGCCCAGGGGCCGCGGGAAAGTCTGTGGAGAGCCGCTGTGTCCCTGGATGAAATGAGAAAAAAGGTGAAAAAGTAACAAAGTGTCAAGGGAGAAATTCAGAAACCCAGGCCGAGCTGCCTGGAGCCCAGGGGCGGCTGCAAAGTCTGTGGAGAGCCGCTGTGTCCCTGGATGAAATGAGAAAAAGGGTGAAAAAATGGCAAAGTGTCAAGGGAAAAATTCAGAAACCCATGCCTAGGGTCCTGGAGCCCAGGGGCGGCTGCAAAGTCTGTGGAGAGCCGCTGTGTCCCTGGATGAAATGAGAAAAAAGGTGAAAAAATGGCAAAGTGTCAAGGGAGAAATTCAGAAACCCAGGCCGAGCTGCCTGGAGCCCAGGGGCGGCTGTAAAGTCTGTGGAGTGCCGCTGTGTCCCTGGATGAAATGAGAAAAAAGGTGAAAAAATGGCAAAGTGTCAAGGGAGCTAGGCAGAAACCCATGCCTAGGGTCCTGGAGCCCAGGGGCGGTTCTAAAGTCTGTGAGAGCCGCTGTGTCCCTGGATGAATTGAGAAAAAGGGTGAAAAAATGGCAAAGTGTCAAGGGAGCTAGGCAGAAACCCATGCCGAGCTGCCTGGAGCCCAGGGGCGGCTGTAAAGTCTGTGGAGTGCCGCTGTGTCCCTGGATGAAATGAGAAAATGGGTGAAAAAATGGCAAAGTGTCAAGGGAGAAATTCAGAAACCCAGGCCGAGCTGCCTGGAGCCCAGGGGCGGCTGCAAAGTCTGTGGAGAGCCGCTGTGTCCCTGGATGAAATGAGAAAAAAGGTGAAAAAATGGCAAAGTGTCAAGGGAGAAATTCAGAAACTCAGGCCGAGCTGCCTGGAGCCTCAAAGCGGATAGAAATAGCGTGGAGAGCCGCTGTTAAGCCAGACGCCCTCTGGCGGACACAGGCAGGAGTTGCAGTAAATGCATTGAAGTCAATGGGCGAGAGTAAGCCATGCCTTGCGTCCTGGAGCCCAGGGGCGGTTCTAAAGTCTGTGAGAGCCGCTGTGTCCCTGGATGAAATGAGAAAAAGGGTGAAAAAATGGCAAAGTGTCAAGGGAGCTAGGCAGAAACCCATGCCTAGGGTCCTGGAGCCCAG
>NW_026559866.1:90000-155000 GCF_027744805.1 Dunckerocampus dactyliophorus | reverse complement strand
AACCCATGCCTAGGGTCCTGGAGCCCAGGGGCCGCGGGAAAGTCTGTGGAGAGCCGCTGTTGCCCTGGATGAAATGAGAAAAAAGGTGAAAAAATGGCAAAGTGTCAAGGGAGAAATTCAGAAACCCATGCCTAGGGTCCTGGAGCCAAGGGGCCGCGGGAAAGTCTGTGGAGAGCCGCTGTGTCCCTGGATGAAATGAGAAAAAAGGTGAAAAAATGGCAAAGTGTCAAGGGAGAAATTCAGAAACCCATGCCTAGGGTCCTGGAGCCCAGGGGCGGCTGTAAAGTCTGTGGAGAGCCGCTGTGTCCCTGGATGAAATGAGAAAAAGGGTGAAAAAATGGCAAAGTGTCAAGGGAGCTAGGCAGAAACCCATGCCTAGGGTCCTGGAGCCCAGGGGCGGCTGTAAAGTCTGTGGAGTGCCGCTGTGTCCCTGGATGAAATGAGAAAAAGGGTGAAAAAATGGCAAAGTGTCAAGGGAGAAATTCAGAAACCCATGCCTAGGGTCCTGGAGCCCAGGGGCCGCGGGAAAGTCTGTGGAGAGCCGCTGTTGCCCTGGATGAAATGAGAAAAAAGGTGAAAAAATGGCAAAGTGTCAAGGGAGAAATTCAGAAACCCATGCCTAGGGTCCTGGAGCCAAGGGGCCGCGGGAAAGTCTGTGGAGAGCCGCTGTGTCCCTGGATGAAATGAGAAAAAAGGTGAAAAAATGGCAAAGTGTCAAGGGAGCTAGGCAGAAACCCATGCCTAGGGTCCTGGAGCCCAGGGGCCGCGGGAAAGTCTGTGGAGAGCCGCTGTGTCCCTGGATGAATTGAGAAAAAGGGTGAAAAAATGGCAAAGTGTCAAGGGAGAAATTCAGAAACTCAGGCCGAGCTGCCTGGAGCCCAGGGGCGGTTCTAAAGTGTGTGGAGAGCCGCTGTGTCCCTGGATGAATTGAGAAAAAGGGTGAAAAAATGGCAAAGTGTCAAGGGAGCTAGGCAGAAACCCATGCCTAGGGTCCTGGAGCCCAGGGGCCGCGGGAAAGTCTGTGGAGTGCCGCTGTGTCCCTGGATGAAATGAGAAAAAAAGGTGAAAAAATGGCAAAGTGTCAAGGGAGAAATTCAGAAACCCAGGCCGAGCTGCCTGGAGCCCAGGGGCCGCGGGAAAGTCTGTGGAGAGCCGCTGTGTCCCTGGATGAAATGAGAAAAAAGGTGAAAAAATGGCAAAGTGTCAAGGGAGAAATTCAGAAACTCAGGCCGAGCTGGCTGGAGCCCAGGGGCGGCTGCAAAGTCTGTGGAGAGCCGCTGTGTCCCTGGATGAAATGAGAAAAAAGGTGAAAAAATGGCAAAGTGTCAAGGGAGCTAGGCAGAAACCCATGCCTAGGGTCCTGGAGCCCAGGGGCGGTTCTAAAGTCTGTGAGAGCCGCTGTTGCCCTGGATGAAATGAGAAAAAAGGTGAAAAAATGGCAAAGTGTCAAGGGAGAAATTCAGAAACCCATGCCTAGGGTCCTGGAGCCCAGGGGCGGCTGTAAAGTCTGTGGAGTGCCGCTGTGTCCCTGGATGAAATGAGAAAAAGGGTGGAAAAATGGCAAAGTGTCAACGGAGCGAGGCGGGATCTAAGGCCGAGCTGCCTGGAGCCCAGGGGCGGCTGCAAAGTCTGTGGAGTGCCGCTGTGTCCCTGGATGAAATGAGAAAAAGGGTGAAAAAATGGCAAAGTGTCAAGGGAGAAATTCAGAAACTCAGGCCGAGCTGGCTGGAGCCCAGGGGCGGCTGCAAAGTCTGTGGAGAGCCGCTGTGTCCCTGGATGAAATGAGAAAAAGGGTGAAAAAATGGCAAAGTGTCAAGGGAGCTAGGCAGAAACCCATGCCTAGGGTCCTGGAGCCCAGGGGCGGCTGTAAAGTCTGTGGAGTGCCGCTGTGTCCCTGGATGAAATGAGAAAAAGGGTGGAAAAATGGCAAAGTGTCAACGGAGCGAGGCGGGATCTAAGGCCGAGCTGCCTGGAGCCCAGGGGCGGCTGCAAAGTCTGTGGAGTGCCGCTGTGTCCCTGGATGAAATGAGAAAAAGGGTGAAAAAATGGCAAAGTGTCAAGGGAGAAATTCAGAAACTCAGGCCGAGCTGGCTGGAGCCCAGGGGCGGCTGCAAAGTCTGTGGAGAGCCGCTGTGTCCCTGGATGAAATGAGAAAAAGGGTGAAAAAATGGCAAAGTGTCAAGGGAGCTAGGCAGAAACCCATGCCTAGGGTCCTGGAGCCCAGGGGCGGCTGCAAAGTCTGTGGAGAGCCGCTGTTGCCCTGGATGAAATGAGAAAAAGGGTGAAAAAATGGCAAAGTGTCAAGGGAGCTAGGCAGAAACCCATGCCTAGGGTCCTGGAGCCCAGGGGCCGCGGGAAAGTCTGTGGAGAGCCGCTGTGTCCCTGGATGAAATGAGAAAAAAGGTGAAAAAATGGCAAAGTGTCAAGGGAGAAATTCAGAAACCCAGGCCGAGCTGGCTGGAGCCCAGGGGCGGCTGCAAAGTCTGTGGAGAGCCGCTGTGTCCCTGGATGAAATGAGAAAAAAGGTGAAAAAATGGCAAAGTGTCAAGGGAGAAATTCAGAAACTCAGGCCGAGCTGCCTGGAGCCTCAAAGCGGATAGAAATAGCGTGGAGAGCCGCTGTTAAGCCAGACGCCCTCTGGCGGACACAGGCAGGAGTTGCAGTAAATGCATTGAAGTCAATGGGCGAGAGTAAGCCATGCCTTGCGTCCTGGAGCCCAGGGGCGGTTCTAAAGTCTGTGAGAGCCGCTGTGTCCCTGGATGAAATGAGAAAAAGAGTGAAAAAATGGCAAAGTGTCAAGGGAGCTAGGCAGAAACCCATGCCGAGCTGCCTGGAGCCCAGGGGCGGCTGTAAAGTCTGTGGAGTGCCGCTGTGTCCCTGGATGAAATGAGAAAAAGGGTGAAAAAATGGCAAAGTGTCAAGGGAGCTAGGCAGAAACCCATGCCTAGGGTCCTGGAGCCCAGGGGCGGCTGCAAAGTCTGTGGAGAGCCGCTGTTGCCCTGGATGAAATGAGAAAAAGGGTGAAAAAATGGCAAAGTGTCAAGGGAGCTAGGCAGAAACCCATGCCTAGGGTCCTGGAGCCCAGGGGCCGCGGGAAAGTCTGTGGAGAGCCGCTGTGTCCCTGGATGAAATGAGAAAAAAGGTGAAAAAGTAACAAAGTGTCAAGGGAGAAATTCAGAAACCCAGGCCGAGCTGCCTGGAGCCCAGGGGCGGCTGCAAAGTCTGTGGAGAGCCGCTGTGTCCCTGGATGAAATGAGAAAAAGGGTGGAAAAATGGCAAAGTGTCAAGGGAGAAATTCAGAAACCCAGGCCGAGCTGCCTGGAGCCCAGGGGCGGCTGCAAAGTCTGTGGAGAGCCGCTGTGTCCCTGGATGAAATGAGAAAAAAGGTGAAAAAATGGCAAAGTGTCAAGGGAGAAATTCAGAAACCCAGGCCGAGCTGCCTGGAGCCCAGGGGCGGCTGCAAAGTCTGTGGAGAGCCGCTGTGTCCCTGGATGAAATGAGAAAAAGGGTGGAAAAATGGCAAAGTGTCAAGGGAGAAATTCAGAAACTCAGGCCGAGCTGCCTGGAGCCCAGGGGCGGCTGCAAAGTCTGTGGAGAGCCGCTGTGTCCCTGGATGAAATGAGAAAAAAGGTGAAAAAATGGCAAAGTGTCAAGGGAGCTAGGCAGAAACCCATGCCTAGGGTCCTGGAGCCCAGGGGCGGCTGCAAAGTCTGTGGAGAGCCGCTGTGTCCCTGGATGAAATGAGAAAAAAGGTGGAAAAATGGCAAAGTGTCAAGGGAGAAATTCAGAAACTCAGGCCGAGCTGCCTGGAGCCTCAAAGCGGATAGAAATAGCGTGGAGAGCCGCTGTTAAGCCAGACGCCCTCTGGCGGACACAGGCAGGAGTTGCAGTAAATGCATTGAAGTCAATGGGCGAGAGTAAGCCATGCCTTGCGTCCTGGAGCCCAGGGGCGGTTCTAAAGTCTGTGAGAGCCGCTGTGTCCCTGGATGAATTGAGAAAAAGGGTGAAAAAATGGCAAAGTGTCAAGGGAGAAATTCAGAAACTCAGGCCGAGCTGCCTGGAGCCCAGGGGCGGCTGTAAAGTCTGTGGAGAGCCGCTGTGTCCCTGGATGAAATGAGAAAAAGGGTGAAAAAATGGCAAAGTGTCAACGGAAAAATTCAGAAACCCATGCCTAGGGTCCTGGAGCCCAGGGGCGGCTGTAAAGTCTGTGGAGAGCCGCTGTGTCCCTGGATGAATTGAGAAAAAGGGTGAAAAAATGGCAAAGTGTCAAGGGAGCTAGGCAGAAACCCATGCCTAGGGTCCTGGAGCCCAGGGGCGGCTGCAAAGTCTGTGGAGAGCCGCTGTGTCCCTGGATGAAATGAGAAAAAGGGTGGAAAAATGGCAAAGTGTCAAGGGAGCTAGGCAGAAACCCATGCCGAGCTGCCTGGAGCCCAGGGGCGGCTGTAAAGTCTGTGGAGTGCCGCTGTGTCCCTGGATGAAATGAGAAAAAGGGTGAAAAAATGGCAAAGTGTCAAGGGAGAAATTCAGAAACTCAGGCCGAGCTGCCTGGAGCCCAGGGGCGGTTCTAAAGTGTGTGGAGAGCCGCTGTGTCCCTGGATGAATTGAGAAAAAGGGTGAAAAAATGGCAAAGTGTCAAGGGAGAAATTCAGAAACTCAGGCCGAGCTGCCTGGAGCCCAGGGGCGGTTCTAAAGTGTGTGGAGAGCCGCTGTGTCCCTGGATGAATTGAGAAAAAGGGTGAAAAAATGGCAAAGTGTCAAGGGAGCTAGGCAGAAACCCATGCCTAGGGTCCTGGAGCCCAGGGGCGGCTGCAAAGTCTGTGGAAAGCCGCTGTTGCCCTGGATGAAATGAGAAAAAGGGTGAAAAAATGGCAAAGTGTCAAGGGAGCTAGGCAGAAACCCATGCCTAGGGTCCTGGAGCCCAGGGGCCGCGGGAAAGTCTGTGGAGAGCCGCTGTGTCCCTGGATGAAATGAGAAAAAAGGTGAAAAAATGGCAAAGTGTCAAGGGAGCTAGGCAGAAACCCATGCCTAGGGTCCTGGAGCCCAGGGGCCGCGGGAAAGTCTGTGGAGAGCCGCTGTGCCCCTGGATGAAATGAGAAAAAGGGTGAAAAAATGGCAAAGTGTCAAGGGAGCTAGGCAGAAACCCATGCCTAGGGTCCTGGAGCCCAGGGGCGGCTGCAAAGTCTGTGGAGAGCCGCTGTGTCCCTGGATGAAATGAGAAAAAGGGTGGAAAAATGGCAAAGTGTCAAGGGAGCTAGGCAGAAACCCATGCCGAGCTGCCTGGAGCCCAGGGGCGGCTGTAAAGTCTGTGGAGTGCCGCTGTGTCCCTGGATGAAATGAGAAAATGGGTGAAAAAATGGCAAAGTGTCAAGGGAGAAATTCAGAAACCCAGGCCGAGCTGCCTGGAGCCCAGGGGCGGCTGCAAAGTCTGTGGAGAGCCGCTGTGTCCCTGGATGAAATGAGAAAAAAGGTGAAAAAATGGCAAAGTGTCAAGGGAGAAATTCAGAAACTCAGGCCGAGCTGCCTGGAGCCTCAAAGCGGATAGAAATAGCGTGGAGAGCCGCTGTTAAGCCAGACGCCCTCTGGCGGACACAGGCAGGAGTTGCAGTAAATGCATTGAAGTCAATGGGCGAGAGTAAGCCATGCCTTGCGTCCTGGAGCCCAGGGGCGGTTCTAAAGTCTGTGAGAGCCGCTGTGTCCCTGGATGAAATGAGAAAAAGGGTGAAAAAATGGCAAAGTGTCAAGGGAGCTAGGCAGAAACCCATGCCTAGGGTCCTGGAGCCCAGGGGCCGCGGGAAAGTCTGTGGAGAGCCGCTGTTGCCCTGGATGAAATGAGAAAAAAGGTGAAAAAATGGCAAAGTGTCAAGGGAGAAATTCAGAAACCCATGCCTAGGGTCCTGGAGCCAAGGGGCCGCGGGAAAGTCTGTGGAGAGCCGCTGTGTCCCTGGATGAAATGAGAAAAAAGGTGAAAAAATGGCAAAGTGTCAAGGGAGAAATTCAGAAACCCATGCCTAGGGTCCTGGAGCCCAGGGGCGGCTGTAAAGTCTGTGGAGAGCCGCTGTGTCCCTGGATGAAATGAGAAAAAGGGTGAAAAAATGGCAAAGTGTCAAGGGAGCTAGGCAGAAACCCATGCCTAGGGTCCTGGAGCCCAGGGGCGGCTGTAAAGTCTGTGGAGTGCCGCTGTGTCCCTGGATGAAATGAGAAAAAGGGTGAAAAAATGGCAAAGTGTCAAGGGAGAAATTCAGAAACCCATGCCTAGGGTCCTGGAGCCCAGGGGCCGCGGGAAAGTCTGTGGAGAGCCGCTGTTGCCCTGGATGAAATGAGAAAAAAGGTGAAAAAATGGCAAAGTGTCAAGGGAGAAATTCAGAAACCCATGCCTAGGGTCCTGGAGCCAAGGGGCCGCGGGAAAGTCTGTGGAGAGCCGCTGTGTCCCTGGATGAAATGAGAAAAAAGGTGAAAAAATGGCAAAGTGTCAAGGGAGCTAGGCAGAAACCCATGCCTAGGGTCCTGGAGCCCAGGGGCCGCGGGAAAGTCTGTGGAGAGCCGCTGTGTCCCTGGATGAATTGAGAAAAAGGGTGAAAAAATGGCAAAGTGTCAAGGGAGAAATTCAGAAACTCAGGCCGAGCTGCCTGGAGCCCAGGGGCGGTTCTAAAGTGTGTGGAGAGCCGCTGTGTCCCTGGATGAATTGAGAAAAAGGGTGAAAAAATGGCAAAGTGTCAAGGGAGCTAGGCAGAAACCCATGCCTAGGGTCCTGGAGCCCAGGGGCCGCGGGAAAGTCTGTGGAGTGCCGCTGTGTCCCTGGATGAAATGAGAAAAAAAGGTGAAAAAATGGCAAAGTGTCAAGGGAGAAATTCAGAAACCCAGGCCGAGCTGCCTGGAGCCCAGGGGCCGCGGGAAAGTCTGTGGAGAGCCGCTGTGTCCCTGGATGAAATGAGAAAAAAGGTGAAAAAATGGCAAAGTGTCAAGGGAGAAATTCAGAAACTCAGGCCGAGCTGGCTGGAGCCCAGGGGCGGCTGCAAAGTCTGTGGAGAGCCGCTGTGTCCCTGGATGAAATGAGAAAAAAGGTGAAAAAATGGCAAAGTGTCAAGGGAGCTAGGCAGAAACCCATGCCTAGGGTCCTGGAGCCCAGGGGCGGTTCTAAAGTCTGTGAGAGCCGCTGTTGCCCTGGATGAAATGAGAAAAAAGGTGAAAAAATGGCAAAGTGTCAAGGGAGAAATTCAGAAACCCATGCCTAGGGTCCTGGAGCCCAGGGGCGGCTGTAAAGTCTGTGGAGTGCCGCTGTGTCCCTGGATGAAATGAGAAAAAGGGTGGAAAAATGGCAAAGTGTCAACGGAGCGAGGCGGGATCTAAGGCCGAGCTGCCTGGAGCCCAGGGGCGGCTGCAAAGTCTGTGGAGTGCCGCTGTGTCCCTGGATGAAATGAGAAAAAGGGTGAAAAAATGGCAAAGTGTCAAGGGAGAAATTCAGAAACTCAGGCCGAGCTGGCTGGAGCCCAGGGGCGGCTGCAAAGTCTGTGGAGAGCCGCTGTGTCCCTGGATGAAATGAGAAAAAGGGTGAAAAAATGGCAAAGTGTCAAGGGAGCTAGGCAGAAACCCATGCCTAGGGTCCTGGAGCCCAGGGGCGGCTGTAAAGTCTGTGGAGTGCCGCTGTGTCCCTGGATGAAATGAGAAAAAGGGTGGAAAAATGGCAAAGTGTCAACGGAGCGAGGCGGGATCTAAGGCCGAGCTGCCTGGAGCCCAGGGGCGGCTGCAAAGTCTGTGGAGTGCCGCTGTGTCCCTGGATGAAATGAGAAAAAGGGTGAAAAAATGGCAAAGTGTCAAGGGAGAAATTCAGAAACTCAGGCCGAGCTGGCTGGAGCCCAGGGGCGGCTGCAAAGTCTGTGGAGAGCCGCTGTGTCCCTGGATGAAATGAGAAAAAGGGTGAAAAAATGGCAAAGTGTCAAGGGAGCTAGGCAGAAACCCATGCCTAGGGTCCTGGAGCCCAGGGGCGGCTGCAAAGTCTGTGGAGAGCCGCTGTTGCCCTGGATGAAATGAGAAAAAGGGTGAAAAAATGGCAAAGTGTCAAGGGAGCTAGGCAGAAACCCATGCCTAGGGTCCTGGAGCCCAGGGGCCGCGGGAAAGTCTGTGGAGAGCCGCTGTGTCCCTGGATGAAATGAGAAAAAAGGTGAAAAAATGGCAAAGTGTCAAGGGAGAAATTCAGAAACCCAGGCCGAGCTGGCTGGAGCCCAGGGGCGGCTGCAAAGTCTGTGGAGAGCCGCTGTGTCCCTGGATGAAATGAGAAAAAAGGTGAAAAAATGGCAAAGTGTCAAGGGAGAAATTCAGAAACTCAGGCCGAGCTGCCTGGAGCCTCAAAGCGGATAGAAATAGCGTGGAGAGCCGCTGTTAAGCCAGACGCCCTCTGGCGGACACAGGCAGGAGTTGCAGTAAATGCATTGAAGTCAATGGGCGAGAGTAAGCCATGCCTTGCGTCCTGGAGCCCAGGGGCGGTTCTAAAGTCTGTGAGAGCCGCTGTGTCCCTGGATGAAATGAGAAAAAGAGTGAAAAAATGGCAAAGTGTCAAGGGAGCTAGGCAGAAACCCATGCCGAGCTGCCTGGAGCCCAGGGGCGGCTGTAAAGTCTGTGGAGTGCCGCTGTGTCCCTGGATGAAATGAGAAAAAGGGTGAAAAAATGGCAAAGTGTCAAGGGAGCTAGGCAGAAACCCATGCCTAGGGTCCTGGAGCCCAGGGGCGGCTGCAAAGTCTGTGGAGAGCCGCTGTTGCCCTGGATGAAATGAGAAAAAGGGTGAAAAAATGGCAAAGTGTCAAGGGAGCTAGGCAGAAACCCATGCCTAGGGTCCTGGAGCCCAGGGGCCGCGGGAAAGTCTGTGGAGAGCCGCTGTGTCCCTGGATGAAATGAGAAAAAAGGTGAAAAAGTAACAAAGTGTCAAGGGAGAAATTCAGAAACCCAGGCCGAGCTGCCTGGAGCCCAGGGGCGGCTGCAAAGTCTGTGGAGAGCCGCTGTGTCCCTGGATGAAATGAGAAAAAGGGTGGAAAAATGGCAAAGTGTCAAGGGAGAAATTCAGAAACCCAGGCCGAGCTGCCTGGAGCCCAGGGGCGGCTGCAAAGTCTGTGGAGAGCCGCTGTGTCCCTGGATGAAATGAGAAAAAAGGTGAAAAAATGGCAAAGTGTCAAGGGAGAAATTCAGAAACCCAGGCCGAGCTGCCTGGAGCCCAGGGGCGGCTGCAAAGTCTGTGGAGAGCCGCTGTGTCCCTGGATGAAATGAGAAAAAGGGTGGAAAAATGGCAAAGTGTCAAGGGAGAAATTCAGAAACTCAGGCCGAGCTGCCTGGAGCCCAGGGGCGGCTGCAAAGTCTGTGGAGAGCCGCTGTGTCCCTGGATGAAATGAGAAAAAAGGTGAAAAAATGGCAAAGTGTCAAGGGAGCTAGGCAGAAACCCATGCCTAGGGTCCTGGAGCCCAGGGGCGGCTGCAAAGTCTGTGGAGAGCCGCTGTGTCCCTGGATGAAATGAGAAAAAAGGTGGAAAAATGGCAAAGTGTCAAGGGAGAAATTCAGAAACTCAGGCCGAGCTGCCTGGAGCCTCAAAGCGGATAGAAATAGCGTGGAGAGCCGCTGTTAAGCCAGACGCCCTCTGGCGGACACAGGCAGGAGTTGCAGTAAATGCATTGAAGTCAATGGGCGAGAGTAAGCCATGCCTTGCGTCCTGGAGCCCAGGGGCGGTTCTAAAGTCTGTGAGAGCCGCTGTGTCCCTGGATGAATTGAGAAAAAGGGTGAAAAAATGGCAAAGTGTCAAGGGAGAAATTCAGAAACTCAGGCCGAGCTGCCTGGAGCCCAGGGGCGGCTGTAAAGTCTGTGGAGAGCCGCTGTGTCCCTGGATGAAATGAGAAAAAGGGTGAAAAAATGGCAAAGTGTCAACGGAAAAATTCAGAAACCCATGCCTAGGGTCCTGGAGCCCAGGGGCGGCTGTAAAGTCTGTGGAGAGCCGCTGTGTCCCTGGATGAATTGAGAAAAAGGGTGAAAAAATGGCAAAGTGTCAAGGGAGCTAGGCAGAAACCCATGCCTAGGGTCCTGGAGCCCAGGGGCGGCTGCAAAGTCTGTGGAGAGCCGCTGTGTCCCTGGATGAAATGAGAAAAAGGGTGGAAAAATGGCAAAGTGTCAAGGGAGCTAGGCAGAAACCCATGCCGAGCTGCCTGGAGCCCAGGGGCGGCTGTAAAGTCTGTGGAGTGCCGCTGTGTCCCTGGATGAAATGAGAAAAAGGGTGAAAAAATGGCAAAGTGTCAAGGGAGAAATTCAGAAACTCAGGCCGAGCTGCCTGGAGCCCAGGGGCGGTTCTAAAGTGTGTGGAGAGCCGCTGTGTCCCTGGATGAATTGAGAAAAAGGGTGAAAAAATGGCAAAGTGTCAAGGGAGAAATTCAGAAACTCAGGCCGAGCTGCCTGGAGCCCAGGGGCGGTTCTAAAGTGTGTGGAGAGCCGCTGTGTCCCTGGATGAATTGAGAAAAAGGGTGAAAAAATGGCAAAGTGTCAAGGGAGCTAGGCAGAAACCCATGCCTAGGGTCCTGGAGCCCAGGGGCGGCTGCAAAGTCTGTGGAAAGCCGCTGTTGCCCTGGATGAAATGAGAAAAAGGGTGAAAAAATGGCAAAGTGTCAAGGGAGCTAGGCAGAAACCCATGCCTAGGGTCCTGGAGCCCAGGGGCCGCGGGAAAGTCTGTGGAGAGCCGCTGTGTCCCTGGATGAAATGAGAAAAAAGGTGAAAAAATGGCAAAGTGTCAAGGGAGCTAGGCAGAAACCCATGCCTAGGGTCCTGGAGCCCAGGGGCCGCGGGAAAGTCTGTGGAGAGCCGCTGTGCCCCTGGATGAAATGAGAAAAAGGGTGAAAAAATGGCAAAGTGTCAAGGGAGCTAGGCAGAAACCCATGCCTAGGGTCCTGGAGCCCAGGGGCGGCTGCAAAGTCTGTGGAGAGCCGCTGTGTCCCTGGATGAAATGAGAAAAAGGGTGGAAAAATGGCAAAGTGTCAAGGGAGCTAGGCAGAAACCCATGCCGAGCTGCCTGGAGCCCAGGGGCGGCTGTAAAGTCTGTGGAGTGCCGCTGTGTCCCTGGATGAAATGAGAAAATGGGTGAAAAAATGGCAAAGTGTCAAGGGAGAAATTCAGAAACCCAGGCCGAGCTGCCTGGAGCCCAGGGGCGGCTGCAAAGTCTGTGGAGAGCCGCTGTGTCCCTGGATGAAATGAGAAAAAAGGTGAAAAAATGGCAAAGTGTCAAGGGAGAAATTCAGAAACTCAGGCCGAGCTGCCTGGAGCCTCAAAGCGGATAGAAATAGCGTGGAGAGCCGCTGTTAAGCCAGACGCCCTCTGGCGGACACAGGCAGGAGTTGCAGTAAATGCATTGAAGTCAATGGGCGAGAGTAAGCCATGCCTTGCGTCCTGGAGCCCAGGGGCGGTTCTAAAGTCTGTGAGAGCCGCTGTGTCCCTGGATGAAATGAGAAAAAGGGTGAAAAAATGGCAAAGTGTCAAGGGAGCTAGGCAGAAACCCATGCCTAGGGTCCTGGAGCCCAGGGGCCGCGGGAAAGTCTGTGGAGAGCCGCTGTTGCCCTGGATGAAATGAGAAAAAAGGTGAAAAAATGGCAAAGTGTCAAGGGAGAAATTCAGAAACCCATGCCTAGGGTCCTGGAGCCAAGGGGCCGCGGGAAAGTCTGTGGAGAGCCGCTGTGTCCCTGGATGAAATGAGAAAAAAGGTGAAAAAATGGCAAAGTGTCAAGGGAGAAATTCAGAAACCCATGCCTAGGGTCCTGGAGCCCAGGGGCGGCTGTAAAGTCTGTGGAGAGCCGCTGTGTCCCTGGATGAAATGAGAAAAAGGGTGAAAAAATGGCAAAGTGTCAAGGGAGCTAGGCAGAAACCCATGCCTAGGGTCCTGGAGCCCAGGGGCGGCTGTAAAGTCTGTGGAGTGCCGCTGTGTCCCTGGATGAAATGAGAAAAAGGGTGAAAAAATGGCAAAGTGTCAAGGGAGAAATTCAGAAACCCATGCCTAGGGTCCTGGAGCCCAGGGGCCGCGGGAAAGTCTGTGGAGAGCCGCTGTGTCCCTGGATGAAATGAGAAAAAGGGTGAAAAAATGGCAAAGTGTCAAGGGAGAAATTCAGAAACCCATGCCTAGGGTCCTGGAGCCCAGGGGCGGCTGTAAAGTCTGTGGAGAGCCGCTGTGTCCCTGGATGAATTGAGAAAAAGGGTGAAAAAATGGCAAAGTGTCAAGGGAGCTAGGCAGAAACCCATGCCTAGGGTCCTGGAGCCCAGGGGCGGCTGCAAAGTCTGTGGAGAGCCGCTGTGTCCCTGGATGAAATGAGAAAAAGGGTGGAAAAATGGCAAAGTGTCAAGGGAGCTAGGCAGAAACCAATGCCGAGCTGCCTGGAGCCCAGGGGCGGTTCTAAAGCCTGTGAGAGCCGCTGTGTCCCTGGATGAAATGAGAAAAAAGGTGGAAAAATGGCAAAGTGTCAAGGGAGAAATTCAGAAACTCAGGCCGAGCTGCCTGGAGCCCAGGGGCGGTTCTAAAGTGTGTGGAGAGCCGCTGTTGCCCTGGATGAAATGAGAAAAAGGGTGGAAAAATGGCAAAGTGTCAAGGGAGCTAGGCAGAAACCCATGCCTAAGGTCCTGGAGCCCAGGGGCGGTTCTAAAGTCTGTGGAGAGCCGCTGTTGCCCTGGATGAAATGAGAAAAAGGGTGAAAAAATGGCAAAGTGTCAAGGGAGAAATTCAGAAACCCAGGCCGAGCTGCCTGGAGCCCAGGGGCGGCTGCAAAGTCTGTGGAGAGCCGCTGTGTCCCTGGATGAAATGAGAAAAAAGGTGAAAAAATGGCAAAGTGTCAAGGGAGAAATTCAGAAACTCAGGCCGAGCTGCCTGGAGCCCAGGGGCGGCTGCAAAGTCTGTGGAGAGCCGCTGTGTCCCTGGATGAAATGAGAAAAAAGGTGAAAAAATGGCAAAGTGTCAAGGGAGAAATTCAGAAACCCAGGCCGAGCTGCCTGGAGCCCAGGGGCGGCTGCAAAGTCTGTGGAGAGCCGCTGTGTCCCTGGATGAAATGAGAAAAAGGGTGGAAAAATGGCAAAGTGTCAAGGGAGAAATTCAGAAACTCAGGCCGAGCTGCCTGGAGCCCAGGGGCGGCTGCAAAGTCTGTGGAGAGCCGCTGTGTCCCTGGATGAAATGAGAAAAAAGGTGAAAAAATGGCAAAGTGTCAAGGGAGAAATTCAGAAACTCAGGCCGAGCTGCCTGGAGCCCGGGGGCGGCTGCAAAGTCTGTGGAGAGCCGCTGTTGCCCTGGATGAAATGAGAAAAAGGGTGAAAAAATGGCAAAGTGTCAAGGGAAAAATTCAGAAACCCGTGCCTAGGGTCCTGGAGCCCAGGGGCCGCGGGAAAGTCTGTGGAGAGCCGCTGTGTCCCTGGATGAAATGAGAAAAAAGGTGAAAAAGTAACAAAGTGTCAAGGGAGAAATTCAGAAACCCAGGCCGAGCTGCCTGGAGCCTCAAAGCGGATAGAAATAGCGTGGAGAGCCGCTGTTAAGCCAGACGCCCTCTGGCGGACACAGGCAGGAGTTGCAGTAAATGCATTGAAGTCAATGGGCGAGAGTAACCCATGCCTTGCGTCCTGGAGCCCAGGGGCGGTTCTAAAGTCTGTGAGAGCCGCTGTGTCCCTGGATGAAATGAGAAAAAGGGTGAAAAAATGGCAAAGTGTCAAGGGAGAAATTCAGAAACTCAGGCCGAGCTGCCTGGAGCCCAGGGGCGGCTGCAAAGTCTGTGGAGAGCCGCTGTGTCCCTGGATGAAATGAGAAAAAGGGTGAAAAAATGGCAAAGTGTCAAGGGAGCTAGGCAGAAACCCATGCCTAGGGTCCTGGAGCCCAGGGGCCGCGGGAAAGTCTGTGGAGAGCCGCTGTGTCCCTGGATGAAATGAGAAAAAGGGTGAAAAAATGGCAAAGTGTCAAGGGAGAAATTCAGAAACTCAGGCCGAGCTGGCTGGAGCCCAGGGGCGGCTGCAAAGTCTGTGGAGAGCCGCTGTGTCCCTGGATGAAATGAGAAAAAAGGTGAAAAAATGGCAAAGTGTCAAGGGAGAAATTCAGAAACCCAGGCCGAGCTGCCTGGAGCCCGGGGGCGGCTGCAAAGTCTGTGGAGAGCCGCTGTGTCCCTGGATGAAATGAGAAAAAAGGTGAAAAAATGGCAAAGTGTCAAGGGAGCTAGGCAGAAACCCATGCCTAGGGTCCTGGAGCCCAGGGGCGGTTCTAAAGTCTGTGAGAGCCGCTGTGTCCCTGGATGAATTGAGAAAAAAGGTGAAAAAATGGCAAAGTGTCAAGGGAGAAATTCAGAAACCCAGGCCGAGCTGCCTGGAGCCCAGGGGCGGCTGTAAAGTCTGTGGAGTGCCGCTGTGTCCCTGGATGAAATGAGAAAAAAGGTGAAAAAATGGCAAAGTGTCAAGGGAGCTAGGCAGAAACCCATGCCTAGGGTCCTGGAGCCCAGGGGCGGTTCTAAAGTCTGTGAGAGCCGCTGTGTCCCTGGATGAATTGAGAAAAAGGGTGAAAAAATGGCAAAGTGTCAAGGGAGAAATTCAGAAACTCAGGCCGAGCTGCCTGGAGCCCAGGGGCGGCTGTAAAGTCTGTGGAGAGCCGCTGTGTCCCTGGATGAAATGAGAAAAAGGGTGAAAAAATGGCAAAGTGTCAAGGGAGAAATTCAGAAACCCAGGCCGAGCTGCCTGGAGCCCAGGGGCGGCTGCAAAGTCTGTGGAGAGCCGCTGTGTCCCTGGATGAAATGAGAAAAAAGGTGAAAAAATGGCAAAGTGTCAAGGGAGAAATTCAGAAACTCAGGCCGAGCTGCCTGGAGCCTCAAAGCGGATAGAAATAGCGTGGAGAGCCGCTGTTAAGCCAGACGCCCTCTGGCGGACACAGGCAGGAGTTGCAGTAAATGCATTGAAGTCAATGGGCGAGAGTAAGCCATGCCTTGCGTCCTGGAGCCCAGGGGCGGTTCTAAAGTCTGTGAGAGCCGCTGTGTCCCTGGATGAAATGAGAAAAAGGGTGAAAAAATGGCAAAGTGTCAAGGGAGCTAGGCAGAAACCCATGCCTAGGGTCCTGGAGCCCAGGGGCCGCGGGAAAGTCTGTGGAGAGCCGCTGTTGCCCTGGATGAAATGAGAAAAAAGGTGAAAAAATGGCAAAGTGTCAAGGGAGAAATTCAGAAACCCATGCCTAGGGTCCTGGAGCCAAGGGGCCGCGGGAAAGTCTGTGGAGAGCCGCTGTGTCCCTGGATGAAATGAGAAAAAAGGTGAAAAAATGGCAAAGTGTCAAGGGAGAAATTCAGAAACCCATGCCTAGGGTCCTGGAGCCCAGGGGCGGCTGTAAAGTCTGTGGAGAGCCGCTGTGTCCCTGGATGAAATGAGAAAAAGGGTGAAAAAATGGCAAAGTGTCAAGGGAGCTAGGCAGAAACCCATGCCTAGGGTCCTGGAGCCCAGGGGCGGCTGTAAAGTCTGTGGAGTGCCGCTGTGTCCCTGGATGAAATGAGAAAAAGGGTGAAAAAATGGCAAAGTGTCAAGGGAGAAATTCAGAAACCCATGCCTAGGGTCCTGGAGCCCAGGGGCCGCGGGAAAGTCTGTGGAGAGCCGCTGTGTCCCTGGATGAAATGAGAAAAAGGGTGAAAAAATGGCAAAGTGTCAAGGGAGAAATTCAGAAACCCATGCCTAGGGTCCTGGAGCCCAGGGGCGGCTGTAAAGTCTGTGGAGAGCCGCTGTGTCCCTGGATGAATTGAGAAAAAGGGTGAAAAAATGGCAAAGTGTCAAGGGAGCTAGGCAGAAACCCATGCCTAGGGTCCTGGAGCCCAGGGGCGGCTGCAAAGTCTGTGGAGAGCCGCTGTGTCCCTGGATGAAATGAGAAAAAGGGTGGAAAAATGGCAAAGTGTCAAGGGAGCTAGGCAGAAACCAATGCCGAGCTGCCTGGAGCCCAGGGGCGGTTCTAAAGCCTGTGAGAGCCGCTGTGTCCCTGGATGAAATGAGAAAAAAGGTGGAAAAATGGCAAAGTGTCAAGGGAGAAATTCAGAAACTCAGGCCGAGCTGCCTGGAGCCCAGGGGCGGTTCTAAAGTGTGTGGAGAGCCGCTGTTGCCCTGGATGAAATGAGAAAAAGGGTGGAAAAATGGCAAAGTGTCAAGGGAGCTAGGCAGAAACCCATGCCTAAGGTCCTGGAGCCCAGGGGCGGTTCTAAAGTCTGTGGAGAGCCGCTGTTGCCCTGGATGAAATGAGAAAAAGGGTGAAAAAATGGCAAAGTGTCAAGGGAGAAATTCAGAAACCCAGGCCGAGCTGCCTGGAGCCCAGGGGCGGCTGCAAAGTCTGTGGAGAGCCGCTGTGTCCCTGGATGAAATGAGAAAAAAGGTGAAAAAATGGCAAAGTGTCAAGGGAGAAATTCAGAAACTCAGGCCGAGCTGCCTGGAGCCCAGGGGCGGCTGCAAAGTCTGTGGAGAGCCGCTGTGTCCCTGGATGAAATGAGAAAAAAGGTGAAAAAATGGCAAAGTGTCAAGGGAGAAATTCAGAAACCCAGGCCGAGCTGCCTGGAGCCCAGGGGCGGCTGCAAAGTCTGTGGAGAGCCGCTGTGTCCCTGGATGAAATGAGAAAAAGGGTGGAAAAATGGCAAAGTGTCAAGGGAGAAATTCAGAAACTCAGGCCGAGCTGCCTGGAGCCCAGGGGCGGCTGCAAAGTCTGTGGAGAGCCGCTGTGTCCCTGGATGAAATGAGAAAAAAGGTGAAAAAATGGCAAAGTGTCAAGGGAGAAATTCAGAAACTCAGGCCGAGCTGCCTGGAGCCCGGGGGCGGCTGCAAAGTCTGTGGAGAGCCGCTGTTGCCCTGGATGAAATGAGAAAAAGGGTGAAAAAATGGCAAAGTGTCAAGGGAAAAATTCAGAAACCCGTGCCTAGGGTCCTGGAGCCCAGGGGCCGCGGGAAAGTCTGTGGAGAGCCGCTGTGTCCCTGGATGAAATGAGAAAAAAGGTGAAAAAGTAACAAAGTGTCAAGGGAGAAATTCAGAAACCCAGGCCGAGCTGCCTGGAGCCTCAAAGCGGATAGAAATAGCGTGGAGAGCCGCTGTTAAGCCAGACGCCCTCTGGCGGACACAGGCAGGAGTTGCAGTAAATGCATTGAAGTCAATGGGCGAGAGTAACCCATGCCTTGCGTCCTGGAGCCCAGGGGCGGTTCTAAAGTCTGTGAGAGCCGCTGTGTCCCTGGATGAAATGAGAAAAAGGGTGAAAAAATGGCAAAGTGTCAAGGGAGCTAGGCAGAAACCCATGCCTAGGGTCCTGGAGCCCAGGGGCCGCGGGAAAGTCTGTGGAGAGCCGCTGTTGCCCTGGATGAAATGAGAAAAAAGGTGAAAAAATGGCAAAGTGTCAAGGGAGAAATTCAGAAACCCATGCCTAGGGTCCTGGAGCCAAGGGGCCGCGGGAAAGTCTGTGGAGAGCCGCTGTGTCCCTGGATGAAATGAGAAAAAAGGTGAAAAAATGGCAAAGTGTCAAGGGAGAAATTCAGAAACCCATGCCTAGGGTCCTGGAGCCCAGGGGCGGCTGTAAAGTCTGTGGAGAGCCGCTGTGTCCCTGGATGAAATGAGAAAAAGGGTGAAAAAATGGCAAAGTGTCAAGGGAGCTAGGCAGAAACCCATGCCTAGGGTCCTGGAGCCCAGGGGCGGCTGTAAAGTCTGTGGAGTGCCGCTGTGTCCCTGGATGAAATGAGAAAAAGGGTGAAAAAATGGCAAAGTGTCAAGGGAGAAATTCAGAAACCCATGCCTAGGGTCCTGGAGCCCAGGGGCCGCGGGAAAGTCTGTGGAGAGCCGCTGTGTCCCTGGATGAAATGAGAAAAAGGGTGAAAAAATGGCAAAGTGTCAAGGGAGAAATTCAGAAACCCATGCCTAGGGTCCTGGAGCCCAGGGGCGGCTGTAAAGTCTGTGGAGAGCCGCTGTGTCCCTGGATGAATTGAGAAAAAGGGTGAAAAAATGGCAAAGTGTCAAGGGAGCTAGGCAGAAACCCATGCCTAGGGTCCTGGAGCCCAGGGGCGGCTGCAAAGTCTGTGGAGAGCCGCTGTGTCCCTGGATGAAATGAGAAAAAGGGTGGAAAAATGGCAAAGTGTCAAGGGAGCTAGGCAGAAACCAATGCCGAGCTGCCTGGAGCCCAGGGGCGGTTCTAAAGCCTGTGAGAGCCGCTGTGTCCCTGGATGAAATGAGAAAAAAGGTGGAAAAATGGCAAAGTGTCAAGGGAGAAATTCAGAAACTCAGGCCGAGCTGCCTGGAGCCCAGGGGCGGTTCTAAAGTGTGTGGAGAGCCGCTGTTGCCCTGGATGAAATGAGAAAAAGGGTGGAAAAATGGCAAAGTGTCAAGGGAGCTAGGCAGAAACCCATGCCTAAGGTCCTGGAGCCCAGGGGCGGTTCTAAAGTCTGTGGAGAGCCGCTGTTGCCCTGGATGAAATGAGAAAAAGGGTGAAAAAATGGCAAAGTGTCAAGGGAGAAATTCAGAAACCCAGGCCGAGCTGCCTGGAGCCCAGGGGCGGCTGCAAAGTCTGTGGAGAGCCGCTGTGTCCCTGGATGAAATGAGAAAAAAGGTGAAAAAATGGCAAAGTGTCAAGGGAGAAATTCAGAAACTCAGGCCGAGCTGCCTGGAGCCCAGGGGCGGCTGCAAAGTCTGTGGAGAGCCGCTGTGTCCCTGGATGAAATGAGAAAAAAGGTGAAAAAATGGCAAAGTGTCAAGGGAGAAATTCAGAAACCCAGGCCGAGCTGCCTGGAGCCCAGGGGCGGCTGCAAAGTCTGTGGAGAGCCGCTGTGTCCCTGGATGAAATGAGAAAAAGGGTGGAAAAATGGCAAAGTGTCAAGGGAGAAATTCAGAAACTCAGGCCGAGCTGCCTGGAGCCCAGGGGCGGCTGCAAAGTCTGTGGAGAGCCGCTGTGTCCCTGGATGAAATGAGAAAAAAGGTGAAAAAATGGCAAAGTGTCAAGGGAGAAATTCAGAAACTCAGGCCGAGCTGCCTGGAGCCCGGGGGCGGCTGCAAAGTCTGTGGAGAGCCGCTGTTGCCCTGGATGAAATGAGAAAAAGGGTGAAAAAATGGCAAAGTGTCAAGGGAAAAATTCAGAAACCCGTGCCTAGGGTCCTGGAGCCCAGGGGCCGCGGGAAAGTCTGTGGAGAGCCGCTGTGTCCCTGGATGAAATGAGAAAAAAGGTGAAAAAGTAACAAAGTGTCAAGGGAGAAATTCAGAAACCCAGGCCGAGCTGCCTGGAGCCTCAAAGCGGATAGAAATAGCGTGGAGAGCCGCTGTTAAGCCAGACGCCCTCTGGCGGACACAGGCAGGAGTTGCAGTAAATGCATTGAAGTCAATGGGCGAGAGTAACCCATGCCTTGCGTCCTGGAGCCCAGGGGCGGTTCTAAAGTCTGTGAGAGCCGCTGTGTCCCTGGATGAAATGAGAAAAAGGGTGAAAAAATGGCAAAGTGTCAAGGGAGCTAGGCAGAAACCCATGCCGAGCTGCCTGGAGCCCAGGGGCGGCTGTAAAGTCTGTGGAGTGCCGCTGTGTCCCTGGATGAAATGAGAAAAAGGGTGAAAAAATGGCAAAGTGTCAAGGGAGAAATTCAGAAACTCAGGCCGAGCTGCCTGGAGCCCAGGGGCGGCTGCAAAGTCTGTGGAGTGCCGCTGTGTCCCTGGATGAAATGAGAAAAAGGGTGAAAAAATGGCAAAGTGTCAAGGGAGAAATTCAGAAACTCAGGCCGAGCTGGCTGGAGCCCAGGGGCGGCTGCAAAGTCTGTGGAGAGCCGCTGTGTCCCTGGATGAAATGAGAAAAAAGGTGAAAAAATGGCAAAGTGTCAAGGGAGCTAGGCAGAAACCCATGCCTAGGGTCCTGGAGCCCAGGGGCGGTTCTAAAGTCTGTGAGAGCCGCTGTGTCCCTGGATGAAATGAGAAAAAGGGTGAAAAAATGGCAAAGTGTCAAGGGAGAAATTCAGAAACTCAGGCCGAGCTGGCTGGAGCCCAGGGGCGGCTGCAAAGTCTGTGGAGAGCCGCTGTGTCCCTGGATGAAATGAGAAAAAAGGTGAAAAAATGGCAAAGTGTCAAGGGAGAAATTCAGAAACTCAGGCCGAGCTGCCTGGAGCCCAGGGGCCGCGGGAAAGTCTGTGGAGAGCCGCTGTGTCCCTGGATGAAATGAGAAAAAAGGTGAAAAAATGGCAAAGTGTCAAGGGAGCTAGGCAGAAACCCATGCCTAGGGTCCTGGAGCCCAGGGGCGGTTCTAAAGTCTGTGAGAGCCGCTGTGTCCCTGGATGAATTGAGAAAAAGGGTGAAAAAATGGCAAAGTGTCAAGGGAGCTAGGCAGAAACCCATGCCTAGGGTCCTGGAGCCCAGGGGCCGCGGGAAAGTCTGTGGAGTGCCGCTGTGTCCCTGGATGAAATGAGAAAAAGGGTGGAAAAATGGCAAAGTGTCAAGGGAGAAATTCAGAAACCCAGGCCGAGCTGCCTGGAGCCCAGGGGCGGCTGCAAAGTCTGTGGAGAGCCGCTGTGTCCCTGGATGAAATGAGAAAAAAGGTGAAAAAATGGCAAAGTGTCAAGGGAGAAATTCAGAAACCCAGGCCGAGCTGCCTGGAGCCCAGGGGCGGCTGTAAAGTCTGTGGAGTGCCGCTGTGTCCCTGGATGAAATGAGAAAAAAGGTGAAAAAATGGCAAAGTGTCAAGGGAGCTAGGCAGAAACCCATGCCTAGGGTCCTGGAGCCCAGGGGCGGTTCTAAAGTCTGTGAGAGCCGCTGTGTCCCTGGATGAATTGAGAAAAAGGGTGAAAAAATGGCAAAGTGTCAAGGGAGAAATTCAGAAACTCAGGCCGAGCTGCCTGGAGCCCAGGGGCGGCTGTAAAGTCTGTGGAGAGCCGCTGTGTCCCTGGATGAAATGAGAAAAAGGGTGAAAAAATGGCAAAGTGTCAAGGGAAAAATTCAGAAACCCATGCCTAGGGTCCTGGAGCCCAGGGGCGGTTCTAAAGTGTGTGGAGAGCCGCTGTGTCCCTGGATGAATTGAGAAAAAGGGTGAAAAAATGGCAAAGTGTCAAGGGAGCTAGGCAGAAACCCATGCCTAGGGTCCTGGAGCCCAGGGGCCGCGGGAAAGTCTGTGGAGTGCCGCTGTGTCCCTGGATGAAATGAGAAAAAAAGGTGAAAAAATGGCAAAGTGTCAAGGGAGAAATTCAGAAACCCAGGCCGAGCTGCCTGGAGCCCAGGGGCCGCGGGAAAGTCTGTGGAGAGCCGCTGTGTCCCTGGATGAAATGAGAAAAAAGGTGAAAAAATGGCAAAGTGTCAAGGGAGAAATTCAGAAACTCAGGCCGAGCTGGCTGGAGCCCAGGGGCGGCTGCAAAGTCTGTGGAGAGCCGCTGTGTCCCTGGATGAAATGAGAAAAAAGGTGAAAAAATGGCAAAGTGTCAAGGGAGCTAGGCAGAAACCCATGCCTAGGGTCCTGGAGCCCAGGGGCGGTTCTAAAGTCTGTGAGAGCCGCTGTTGCCCTGGATGAAATGAGAAAAAAGGTGAAAAAATGGCAAAGTGTCAAGGGAGAAATTCAGAAACCCATGCCTAGGGTCCTGGAGCCCAGGGGCGGCTGTAAAGTCTGTGGAGTGCCGCTGTGTCCCTGGATGAAATGAGAAAAAGGGTGGAAAAATGGCAAAGTGTCAACGGAGCGAGGCGGGATCTAAGGCCGAGCTGCCTGGAGCCCAGGGGCGGCTGCAAAGTCTGTGGAGTGCCGCTGTGTCCCTGGATGAAATGAGAAAAAGGGTGAAAAAATGGCAAAGTGTCAAGGGAGAAATTCAGAAACTCAGGCCGAGCTGGCTGGAGCCCAGGGGCGGCTGCAAAGTCTGTGGAGAGCCGCTGTGTCCCTGGATGAAATGAGAAAAAGGGTGAAAAAATGGCAAAGTGTCAAGGGAGCTAGGCAGAAACCCATGCCTAGGGTCCTGGAGCCCAGGGGCGGCTGTAAAGTCTGTGGAGTGCCGCTGTGTCCCTGGATGAAATGAGAAAAAGGGTGGAAAAATGGCAAAGTGTCAACGGAGCGAGGCGGGATCTAAGGCCGAGCTGCCTGGAGCCCAGGGGCGGCTGCAAAGTCTGTGGAGTGCCGCTGTGTCCCTGGATGAAATGAGAAAAAGGGTGAAAAAATGGCAAAGTGTCAAGGGAGAAATTCAGAAACTCAGGCCGAGCTGGCTGGAGCCCAGGGGCGGCTGCAAAGTCTGTGGAGAGCCGCTGTGTCCCTGGATGAAATGAGAAAAAGGGTGAAAAAATGGCAAAGTGTCAAGGGAGCTAGGCAGAAACCCATGCCTAGGGTCCTGGAGCCCAGGGGCGGCTGCAAAGTCTGTGGAGAGCCGCTGTTGCCCTGGATGAAATGAGAAAAAGGGTGAAAAAATGGCAAAGTGTCAAGGGAGCTAGGCAGAAACCCATGCCTAGGGTCCTGGAGCCCAGGGGCCGCGGGAAAGTCTGTGGAGAGCCGCTGTGTCCCTGGATGAAATGAGAAAAAAGGTGAAAAAATGGCAAAGTGTCAAGGGAGAAATTCAGAAACCCAGGCCGAGCTGGCTGGAGCCCAGGGGCGGCTGCAAAGTCTGTGGAGAGCCGCTGTGTCCCTGGATGAAATGAGAAAAAAGGTGAAAAAATGGCAAAGTGTCAAGGGAGAAATTCAGAAACTCAGGCCGAGCTGCCTGGAGCCTCAAAGCGGATAGAAATAGCGTGGAGAGCCGCTGTTAAGCCAGACGCCCTCTGGCGGACACAGGCAGGAGTTGCAGTAAATGCATTGAAGTCAATGGGCGAGAGTAAGCCATGCCTTGCGTCCTGGAGCCCAGGGGCGGTTCTAAAGTCTGTGAGAGCCGCTGTGTCCCTGGATGAAATGAGAAAAAGAGTGAAAAAATGGCAAAGTGTCAAGGGAGCTAGGCAGAAACCCATGCCGAGCTGCCTGGAGCCCAGGGGCGGCTGTAAAGTCTGTGGAGTGCCGCTGTGTCCCTGGATGAAATGAGAAAAAGGGTGAAAAAATGGCAAAGTGTCAAGGGAGCTAGGCAGAAACCCATGCCTAGGGTCCTGGAGCCCAGGGGCGGCTGCAAAGTCTGTGGAGAGCCGCTGTTGCCCTGGATGAAATGAGAAAAAGGGTGAAAAAATGGCAAAGTGTCAAGGGAGCTAGGCAGAAACCCATGCCTAGGGTCCTGGAGCCCAGGGGCCGCGGGAAAGTCTGTGGAGAGCCGCTGTGTCCCTGGATGAAATGAGAAAAAAGGTGAAAAAGTAACAAAGTGTCAAGGGAGAAATTCAGAAACCCAGGCCGAGCTGCCTGGAGCCCAGGGGCGGCTGCAAAGTCTGTGGAGAGCCGCTGTGTCCCTGGATGAAATGAGAAAAAGGGTGGAAAAATGGCAAAGTGTCAAGGGAGAAATTCAGAAACCCAGGCCGAGCTGCCTGGAGCCCAGGGGCGGCTGCAAAGTCTGTGGAGAGCCGCTGTGTCCCTGGATGAAATGAGAAAAAAGGTGAAAAAATGGCAAAGTGTCAAGGGAGAAATTCAGAAACCCAGGCCGAGCTGCCTGGAGCCCAGGGGCGGCTGCAAAGTCTGTGGAGAGCCGCTGTGTCCCTGGATGAAATGAGAAAAAGGGTGGAAAAATGGCAAAGTGTCAAGGGAGAAATTCAGAAACTCAGGCCGAGCTGCCTGGAGCCCAGGGGCGGCTGCAAAGTCTGTGGAGAGCCGCTGTGTCCCTGGATGAAATGAGAAAAAAGGTGAAAAAATGGCAAAGTGTCAAGGGAGCTAGGCAGAAACCCATGCCTAGGGTCCTGGAGCCCAGGGGCGGCTGCAAAGTCTGTGGAGAGCCGCTGTGTCCCTGGATGAAATGAGAAAAAAGGTGGAAAAATGGCAAAGTGTCAAGGGAGAAATTCAGAAACTCAGGCCGAGCTGCCTGGAGCCTCAAAGCGGATAGAAATAGCGTGGAGAGCCGCTGTTAAGCCAGACGCCCTCTGGCGGACACAGGCAGGAGTTGCAGTAAATGCATTGAAGTCAATGGGCGAGAGTAAGCCATGCCTTGCGTCCTGGAGCCCAGGGGCGGTTCTAAAGTCTGTGAGAGCCGCTGTGTCCCTGGATGAATTGAGAAAAAGGGTGAAAAAATGGCAAAGTGTCAAGGGAGAAATTCAGAAACTCAGGCCGAGCTGCCTGGAGCCCAGGGGCGGCTGTAAAGTCTGTGGAGAGCCGCTGTGTCCCTGGATGAAATGAGAAAAAGGGTGAAAAAATGGCAAAGTGTCAACGGAAAAATTCAGAAACCCATGCCTAGGGTCCTGGAGCCCAGGGGCGGCTGTAAAGTCTGTGGAGAGCCGCTGTGTCCCTGGATGAATTGAGAAAAAGGGTGAAAAAATGGCAAAGTGTCAAGGGAGCTAGGCAGAAACCCATGCCTAGGGTCCTGGAGCCCAGGGGCGGCTGCAAAGTCTGTGGAGAGCCGCTGTGTCCCTGGATGAAATGAGAAAAAGGGTGGAAAAATGGCAAAGTGTCAAGGGAGCTAGGCAGAAACCCATGCCGAGCTGCCTGGAGCCCAGGGGCGGCTGTAAAGTCTGTGGAGTGCCGCTGTGTCCCTGGATGAAATGAGAAAAAGGGTGAAAAAATGGCAAAGTGTCAAGGGAGAAATTCAGAAACTCAGGCCGAGCTGCCTGGAGCCCAGGGGCGGTTCTAAAGTGTGTGGAGAGCCGCTGTGTCCCTGGATGAATTGAGAAAAAGGGTGAAAAAATGGCAAAGTGTCAAGGGAGAAATTCAGAAACTCAGGCCGAGCTGCCTGGAGCCCAGGGGCGGTTCTAAAGTGTGTGGAGAGCCGCTGTGTCCCTGGATGAATTGAGAAAAAGGGTGAAAAAATGGCAAAGTGTCAAGGGAGCTAGGCAGAAACCCATGCCTAGGGTCCTGGAGCCCAGGGGCGGCTGCAAAGTCTGTGGAAAGCCGCTGTTGCCCTGGATGAAATGAGAAAAAGGGTGAAAAAATGGCAAAGTGTCAAGGGAGCTAGGCAGAAACCCATGCCTAGGGTCCTGGAGCCCAGGGGCCGCGGGAAAGTCTGTGGAGAGCCGCTGTGTCCCTGGATGAAATGAGAAAAAAGGTGAAAAAATGGCAAAGTGTCAAGGGAGCTAGGCAGAAACCCATGCCTAGGGTCCTGGAGCCCAGGGGCCGCGGGAAAGTCTGTGGAGAGCCGCTGTGCCCCTGGATGAAATGAGAAAAAGGGTGAAAAAATGGCAAAGTGTCAAGGGAGCTAGGCAGAAACCCATGCCTAGGGTCCTGGAGCCCAGGGGCGGCTGCAAAGTCTGTGGAGAGCCGCTGTGTCCCTGGATGAAATGAGAAAAAGGGTGGAAAAATGGCAAAGTGTCAAGGGAGCTAGGCAGAAACCCATGCCGAGCTGCCTGGAGCCCAGGGGCGGCTGTAAAGTCTGTGGAGTGCCGCTGTGTCCCTGGATGAAATGAGAAAATGGGTGAAAAAATGGCAAAGTGTCAAGGGAGAAATTCAGAAACCCAGGCCGAGCTGCCTGGAGCCCAGGGGCGGCTGCAAAGTCTGTGGAGAGCCGCTGTGTCCCTGGATGAAATGAGAAAAAAGGTGAAAAAATGGCAAAGTGTCAAGGGAGAAATTCAGAAACTCAGGCCGAGCTGCCTGGAGCCTCAAAGCGGATAGAAATAGCGTGGAGAGCCGCTGTTAAGCCAGACGCCCTCTGGCGGACACAGGCAGGAGTTGCAGTAAATGCATTGAAGTCAATGGGCGAGAGTAAGCCATGCCTTGCGTCCTGGAGCCCAGGGGCGGTTCTAAAGTCTGTGAGAGCCGCTGTGTCCCTGGATGAAATGAGAAAAAGGGTGAAAAAATGGCAAAGTGTCAAGGGAGCTAGGCAGAAACCCATGCCTAGGGTCCTGGAGCCCAGGGGCCGCGGGAAAGTCTGTGGAGAGCCGCTGTTGCCCTGGATGAAATGAGAAAAAAGGTGAAAAAATGGCAAAGTGTCAAGGGAGAAATTCAGAAACCCATGCCTAGGGTCCTGGAGCCAAGGGGCCGCGGGAAAGTCTGTGGAGAGCCGCTGTGTCCCTGGATGAAATGAGAAAAAAGGTGAAAAAATGGCAAAGTGTCAAGGGAGAAATTCAGAAACCCATGCCTAGGGTCCTGGAGCCCAGGGGCGGCTGTAAAGTCTGTGGAGAGCCGCTGTGTCCCTGGATGAAATGAGAAAAAGGGTGAAAAAATGGCAAAGTGTCAAGGGAGCTAGGCAGAAACCCATGCCTAGGGTCCTGGAGCCCAGGGGCGGCTGTAAAGTCTGTGGAGTGCCGCTGTGTCCCTGGATGAAATGAGAAAAAGGGTGAAAAAATGGCAAAGTGTCAAGGGAGAAATTCAGAAACCCATGCCTAGGGTCCTGGAGCCCAGGGGCCGCGGGAAAGTCTGTGGAGAGCCGCTGTGTCCCTGGATGAAATGAGAAAAAGGGTGAAAAAATGGCAAAGTGTCAAGGGAGAAATTCAGAAACCCATGCCTAGGGTCCTGGAGCCCAGGGGCGGCTGTAAAGTCTGTGGAGAGCCGCTGTGTCCCTGGATGAATTGAGAAAAAGGGTGAAAAAATGGCAAAGTGTCAAGGGAGCTAGGCAGAAACCCATGCCTAGGGTCCTGGAGCCCAGGGGCGGCTGCAAAGTCTGTGGAGAGCCGCTGTGTCCCTGGATGAAATGAGAAAAAGGGTGGAAAAATGGCAAAGTGTCAAGGGAGCTAGGCAGAAACCAATGCCGAGCTGCCTGGAGCCCAGGGGCGGTTCTAAAGCCTGTGAGAGCCGCTGTGTCCCTGGATGAAATGAGAAAAAGGGTGAAAAAATGGCAAAGTGTCAAGGGAGAAATTCAGAAACTCAGGCCGAGCTGCCTGGAGCCCAGGGGCGGCTGCAAAGTCTGTGGAGAGCCGCTGTGTCCCTGGATGAAATGAGAAAAAGGGTGAAAAAATGGCAAAGTGTCAAGGGAGCTAGGCAGAAACCCATGCCTAGGGTCCTGGAGCCCAGGGGCCGCGGGAAAGTCTGTGGAGAGCCGCTGTGTCCCTGGATGAAATGAGAAAAAGGGTGAAAAAATGGCAAAGTGTCAAGGGAGAAATTCAGAAACTCAGGCCGAGCTGGCTGGAGCCCAGGGGCGGCTGCAAAGTCTGTGGAGAGCCGCTGTGTCCCTGGATGAAATGAGAAAAAAGGTGAAAAAATGGCAAAGTGTCAAGGGAGAAATTCAGAAACCCAGGCCGAGCTGCCTGGAGCCCGGGGGCGGCTGCAAAGTCTGTGGAGAGCCGCTGTGTCCCTGGATGAAATGAGAAAAAAGGTGAAAAAATGGCAAAGTGTCAAGGGAGCTAGGCAGAAACCCATGCCTAGGGTCCT
The DNA here is from genome assembly GCF_027744805.1 of Dunckerocampus dactyliophorus. NCBI lineage: Eukaryota > Metazoa > Chordata > Actinopteri > Syngnathiformes > Syngnathidae > Dunckerocampus > Dunckerocampus dactyliophorus. The sequence goes on along the minus strand of NW_026559866.1, from coordinate 127,693 downwards.
GGAGCCCAGGGGCGGTTCTAAAGTCTGTGAGAGCCGCTGTGTCCCTGGATGAATTGAGAAAAAAGGTGAAAAAATGGCAAAGTGTCAAGGGAGAAATTCAGAAACCCAGGCCGAGCTGCCTGGAGCCCAGGGGCGGCTGTAAAGTCTGTGGAGTGCCGCTGTGTCCCTGGATGAAATGAGAAAAAAGGTGAAAAAATGGCAAAGTGTCAAGGGAGCTAGGCAGAAACCCATGCCTAGGGTCCTGGAGCCCAGGGGCGGTTCTAAAGTCTGTGAGAGCCGCTGTGTCCCTGGATGAATTGAGAAAAAGGGTGAAAAAATGGCAAAGTGTCAAGGGAGAAATTCAGAAACTCAGGCCGAGCTGCCTGGAGCCCAGGGGCGGCTGTAAAGTCTGTGGAGAGCCGCTGTGTCCCTGGATGAAATGAGAAAAAGGGTGAAAAAATGGCAAAGTGTCAAGGGAGAAATTCAGAAACCCAGGCCGAGCTGCCTGGAGCCCAGGGGCGGCTGCAAAGTCTGTGGAGAGCCGCTGTGTCCCTGGATGAAATGAGAAAAAAGGTGAAAAAATGGCAAAGTGTCAAGGGAGAAATTCAGAAACTCAGGCCGAGCTGCCTGGAGCCTCAAAGCGGATAGAAATAGCGTGGAGAGCCGCTGTTAAGCCAGACGCCCTCTGGCGGACACAGGCAGGAGTTGCAGTAAATGCATTGAAGTCAATGGGCGAGAGTAAGCCATGCCTTGCGTCCTGGAGCCCAGGGGCGGTTCTAAAGTCTGTGAGAGCCGCTGTGTCCCTGGATGAAATGAGAAAAAGGGTGAAAAAATGGCAAAGTGTCAAGGGAGCTAGGCAGAAACCCATGCCTAGGGTCCTGGAGCCCAGGGGCCGCGGGAAAGTCTGTGGAGAGCCGCTGTTGCCCTGGATGAAATGAGAAAAAAGGTGAAAAAATGGCAAAGTGTCAAGGGAGAAATTCAGAAACCCATGCCTAGGGTCCTGGAGCCAAGGGGCCGCGGGAAAGTCTGTGGAGAGCCGCTGTGTCCCTGGATGAAATGAGAAAAAAGGTGAAAAAATGGCAAAGTGTCAAGGGAGAAATTCAGAAACCCATGCCTAGGGTCCTGGAGCCCAGGGGCGGCTGTAAAGTCTGTGGAGAGCCGCTGTGTCCCTGGATGAAATGAGAAAAAGGGTGAAAAAATGGCAAAGTGTCAAGGGAGCTAGGCAGAAACCCATGCCTAGGGTCCTGGAGCCCAGGGGCGGCTGTAAAGTCTGTGGAGTGCCGCTGTGTCCCTGGATGAAATGAGAAAAAGGGTGAAAAAATGGCAAAGTGTCAAGGGAGAAATTCAGAAACCCATGCCTAGGGTCCTGGAGCCCAGGGGCCGCGGGAAAGTCTGTGGAGAGCCGCTGTGTCCCTGGATGAAATGAGAAAAAGGGTGAAAAAATGGCAAAGTGTCAAGGGAGAAATTCAGAAACCCATGCCTAGGGTCCTGGAGCCCAGGGGCGGCTGTAAAGTCTGTGGAGAGCCGCTGTGTCCCTGGATGAATTGAGAAAAAGGGTGAAAAAATGGCAAAGTGTCAAGGGAGCTAGGCAGAAACCCATGCCTAGGGTCCTGGAGCCCAGGGGCGGCTGCAAAGTCTGTGGAGAGCCGCTGTGTCCCTGGATGAAATGAGAAAAAGGGTGGAAAAATGGCAAAGTGTCAAGGGAGCTAGGCAGAAACCAATGCCGAGCTGCCTGGAGCCCAGGGGCGGTTCTAAAGCCTGTGAGAGCCGCTGTGTCCCTGGATGAAATGAGAAAAAAGGTGGAAAAATGGCAAAGTGTCAAGGGAGAAATTCAGAAACTCAGGCCGAGCTGCCTGGAGCCCAGGGGCGGTTCTAAAGTGTGTGGAGAGCCGCTGTTGCCCTGGATGAAATGAGAAAAAGGGTGGAAAAATGGCAAAGTGTCAAGGGAGCTAGGCAGAAACCCATGCCTAAGGTCCTGGAGCCCAGGGGCGGTTCTAAAGTCTGTGGAGAGCCGCTGTTGCCCTGGATGAAATGAGAAAAAGGGTGAAAAAATGGCAAAGTGTCAAGGGAGAAATTCAGAAACCCAGGCCGAGCTGCCTGGAGCCCAGGGGCGGCTGCAAAGTCTGTGGAGAGCCGCTGTGTCCCTGGATGAAATGAGAAAAAAGGTGAAAAAATGGCAAAGTGTCAAGGGAGAAATTCAGAAACTCAGGCCGAGCTGCCTGGAGCCCAGGGGCGGCTGCAAAGTCTGTGGAGAGCCGCTGTGTCCCTGGATGAAATGAGAAAAAAGGTGAAAAAATGGCAAAGTGTCAAGGGAGAAATTCAGAAACCCAGGCCGAGCTGCCTGGAGCCCAGGGGCGGCTGCAAAGTCTGTGGAGAGCCGCTGTGTCCCTGGATGAAATGAGAAAAAGGGTGGAAAAATGGCAAAGTGTCAAGGGAGAAATTCAGAAACTCAGGCCGAGCTGCCTGGAGCCCAGGGGCGGCTGCAAAGTCTGTGGAGAGCCGCTGTGTCCCTGGATGAAATGAGAAAAAAGGTGAAAAAATGGCAAAGTGTCAAGGGAGAAATTCAGAAACTCAGGCCGAGCTGCCTGGAGCCCGGGGGCGGCTGCAAAGTCTGTGGAGAGCCGCTGTTGCCCTGGATGAAATGAGAAAAAGGGTGAAAAAATGGCAAAGTGTCAAGGGAAAAATTCAGAAACCCGTGCCTAGGGTCCTGGAGCCCAGGGGCCGCGGGAAAGTCTGTGGAGAGCCGCTGTGTCCCTGGATGAAATGAGAAAAAAGGTGAAAAAGTAACAAAGTGTCAAGGGAGAAATTCAGAAACCCAGGCCGAGCTGCCTGGAGCCTCAAAGCGGATAGAAATAGCGTGGAGAGCCGCTGTTAAGCCAGACGCCCTCTGGCGGACACAGGCAGGAGTTGCAGTAAATGCATTGAAGTCAATGGGCGAGAGTAACCCATGCCTTGCGTCCTGGAGCCCAGGGGCGGTTCTAAAGTCTGTGAGAGCCGCTGTGTCCCTGGATGAAATGAGAAAAAGGGTGAAAAAATGGCAAAGTGTCAAGGGAGCTAGGCAGAAACCCATGCCTAGGGTCCTGGAGCCCAGGGGCCGCGGGAAAGTCTGTGGAGAGCCGCTGTTGCCCTGGATGAAATGAGAAAAAAGGTGAAAAAATGGCAAAGTGTCAAGGGAGAAATTCAGAAACCCATGCCTAGGGTCCTGGAGCCAAGGGGCCGCGGGAAAGTCTGTGGAGAGCCGCTGTGTCCCTGGATGAAATGAGAAAAAAGGTGAAAAAATGGCAAAGTGTCAAGGGAGAAATTCAGAAACCCATGCCTAGGGTCCTGGAGCCCAGGGGCGGCTGTAAAGTCTGTGGAGAGCCGCTGTGTCCCTGGATGAAATGAGAAAAAGGGTGAAAAAATGGCAAAGTGTCAAGGGAGCTAGGCAGAAACCCATGCCTAGGGTCCTGGAGCCCAGGGGCGGCTGTAAAGTCTGTGGAGTGCCGCTGTGTCCCTGGATGAAATGAGAAAAAGGGTGAAAAAATGGCAAAGTGTCAAGGGAGAAATTCAGAAACCCATGCCTAGGGTCCTGGAGCCCAGGGGCCGCGGGAAAGTCTGTGGAGAGCCGCTGTGTCCCTGGATGAAATGAGAAAAAGGGTGAAAAAATGGCAAAGTGTCAAGGGAGAAATTCAGAAACCCATGCCTAGGGTCCTGGAGCCCAGGGGCGGCTGTAAAGTCTGTGGAGAGCCGCTGTGTCCCTGGATGAATTGAGAAAAAGGGTGAAAAAATGGCAAAGTGTCAAGGGAGCTAGGCAGAAACCCATGCCTAGGGTCCTGGAGCCCAGGGGCGGCTGCAAAGTCTGTGGAGAGCCGCTGTGTCCCTGGATGAAATGAGAAAAAGGGTGGAAAAATGGCAAAGTGTCAAGGGAGCTAGGCAGAAACCAATGCCGAGCTGCCTGGAGCCCAGGGGCGGTTCTAAAGCCTGTGAGAGCCGCTGTGTCCCTGGATGAAATGAGAAAAAAGGTGGAAAAATGGCAAAGTGTCAAGGGAGAAATTCAGAAACTCAGGCCGAGCTGCCTGGAGCCCAGGGGCGGTTCTAAAGTGTGTGGAGAGCCGCTGTTGCCCTGGATGAAATGAGAAAAAGGGTGGAAAAATGGCAAAGTGTCAAGGGAGCTAGGCAGAAACCCATGCCTAAGGTCCTGGAGCCCAGGGGCGGTTCTAAAGTCTGTGGAGAGCCGCTGTTGCCCTGGATGAAATGAGAAAAAGGGTGAAAAAATGGCAAAGTGTCAAGGGAGAAATTCAGAAACCCAGGCCGAGCTGCCTGGAGCCCAGGGGCGGCTGCAAAGTCTGTGGAGAGCCGCTGTGTCCCTGGATGAAATGAGAAAAAAGGTGAAAAAATGGCAAAGTGTCAAGGGAGAAATTCAGAAACTCAGGCCGAGCTGCCTGGAGCCCAGGGGCGGCTGCAAAGTCTGTGGAGAGCCGCTGTGTCCCTGGATGAAATGAGAAAAAAGGTGAAAAAATGGCAAAGTGTCAAGGGAGAAATTCAGAAACCCAGGCCGAGCTGCCTGGAGCCCAGGGGCGGCTGCAAAGTCTGTGGAGAGCCGCTGTGTCCCTGGATGAAATGAGAAAAAGGGTGGAAAAATGGCAAAGTGTCAAGGGAGAAATTCAGAAACTCAGGCCGAGCTGCCTGGAGCCCAGGGGCGGCTGCAAAGTCTGTGGAGAGCCGCTGTGTCCCTGGATGAAATGAGAAAAAAGGTGAAAAAATGGCAAAGTGTCAAGGGAGAAATTCAGAAACTCAGGCCGAGCTGCCTGGAGCCCGGGGGCGGCTGCAAAGTCTGTGGAGAGCCGCTGTTGCCCTGGATGAAATGAGAAAAAGGGTGAAAAAATGGCAAAGTGTCAAGGGAAAAATTCAGAAACCCGTGCCTAGGGTCCTGGAGCCCAGGGGCCGCGGGAAAGTCTGTGGAGAGCCGCTGTGTCCCTGGATGAAATGAGAAAAAAGGTGAAAAAGTAACAAAGTGTCAAGGGAGAAATTCAGAAACCCAGGCCGAGCTGCCTGGAGCCTCAAAGCGGATAGAAATAGCGTGGAGAGCCGCTGTTAAGCCAGACGCCCTCTGGCGGACACAGGCAGGAGTTGCAGTAAATGCATTGAAGTCAATGGGCGAGAGTAACCCATGCCTTGCGTCCTGGAGCCCAGGGGCGGTTCTAAAGTCTGTGAGAGCCGCTGTGTCCCTGGATGAAATGAGAAAAAGGGTGAAAAAATGGCAAAGTGTCAAGGGAGCTAGGCAGAAACCCATGCCGAGCTGCCTGGAGCCCAGGGGCGGCTGTAAAGTCTGTGGAGTGCCGCTGTGTCCCTGGATGAAATGAGAAAAAGGGTGAAAAAATGGCAAAGTGTCAAGGGAGAAATTCAGAAACTCAGGCCGAGCTGCCTGGAGCCCAGGGGCGGCTGCAAAGTCTGTGGAGTGCCGCTGTGTCCCTGGATGAAATGAGAAAAAGGGTGAAAAAATGGCAAAGTGTCAAGGGAGAAATTCAGAAACTCAGGCCGAGCTGGCTGGAGCCCAGGGGCGGCTGCAAAGTCTGTGGAGAGCCGCTGTGTCCCTGGATGAAATGAGAAAAAAGGTGAAAAAATGGCAAAGTGTCAAGGGAGCTAGGCAGAAACCCATGCCTAGGGTCCTGGAGCCCAGGGGCGGTTCTAAAGTCTGTGAGAGCCGCTGTGTCCCTGGATGAAATGAGAAAAAGGGTGAAAAAATGGCAAAGTGTCAAGGGAGAAATTCAGAAACTCAGGCCGAGCTGGCTGGAGCCCAGGGGCGGCTGCAAAGTCTGTGGAGAGCCGCTGTGTCCCTGGATGAAATGAGAAAAAAGGTGAAAAAATGGCAAAGTGTCAAGGGAGAAATTCAGAAACTCAGGCCGAGCTGCCTGGAGCCCAGGGGCCGCGGGAAAGTCTGTGGAGAGCCGCTGTGTCCCTGGATGAAATGAGAAAAAAGGTGAAAAAATGGCAAAGTGTCAAGGGAGCTAGGCAGAAACCCATGCCTAGGGTCCTGGAGCCCAGGGGCGGTTCTAAAGTCTGTGAGAGCCGCTGTGTCCCTGGATGAATTGAGAAAAAGGGTGAAAAAATGGCAAAGTGTCAAGGGAGCTAGGCAGAAACCCATGCCTAGGGTCCTGGAGCCCAGGGGCCGCGGGAAAGTCTGTGGAGTGCCGCTGTGTCCCTGGATGAAATGAGAAAAAGGGTGGAAAAATGGCAAAGTGTCAAGGGAGAAATTCAGAAACCCAGGCCGAGCTGCCTGGAGCCCAGGGGCGGCTGCAAAGTCTGTGGAGAGCCGCTGTGTCCCTGGATGAAATGAGAAAAAAGGTGAAAAAATGGCAAAGTGTCAAGGGAGAAATTCAGAAACCCAGGCCGAGCTGCCTGGAGCCCAGGGGCGGCTGTAAAGTCTGTGGAGTGCCGCTGTGTCCCTGGATGAAATGAGAAAAAAGGTGAAAAAATGGCAAAGTGTCAAGGGAGCTAGGCAGAAACCCATGCCTAGGGTCCTGGAGCCCAGGGGCGGTTCTAAAGTCTGTGAGAGCCGCTGTGTCCCTGGATGAATTGAGAAAAAGGGTGAAAAAATGGCAAAGTGTCAAGGGAGAAATTCAGAAACTCAGGCCGAGCTGCCTGGAGCCCAGGGGCGGCTGTAAAGTCTGTGGAGAGCCGCTGTGTCCCTGGATGAAATGAGAAAAAGGGTGAAAAAATGGCAAAGTGTCAAGGGAAAAATTCAGAAACCCATGCCTAGGGTCCTGGAGCCCAGGGGCGGTTCTAAAGTGTGTGGAGAGCCGCTGTGTCCCTGGATGAATTGAGAAAAAGGGTGAAAAAATGGCAAAGTGTCAAGGGAGAAATTCAGAAACTCAGGCCGAGCTGCCTGGAGCCCAGGGGCGGTTCTAAAGTGTGTGGAGAGCCGCTGTGTCCCTGGATGAATTGAGAAAAAGGGTGAAAAAATGGCAAAGTGTCAAGGGAGCTAGGCAGAAACCCATGCCTAGGGTCCTGGAGCCCAGGGGCGGCTGCAAAGTCTGTGGAAAGCCGCTGTTGCCCTGGATGAAATGAGAAAAAGGGTGAAAAAATGGCAAAGTGTCAAGGGAGCTAGGCAGAAACCCATGCCTAGGGTCCTGGAGCCCAGGGGCGGCTGCAAAGTCTGTGGAGAGCCGCTGTGTCCCTGGATGAAATGAGAAAAAAGGTGGAAAAATGGCAAAGTGTCAAGGGAGCTAGGCAGAAACCCATGCCTAGGGTCCTGGAGCCCAGGGGCGGCTGCAAAGTCTGTGGAGAGCCGCTGTGTCCCTGGATGAAATGAGAAAAAGGGTGAAAAAATGGCAAAGTGTCAAGGGAGCTAGGCAGAAACCCATGCCTAGGGTCCTGGAGCCCAGGGGCCGCGGGAAAGTCTGTGGAGAGCCGCTGTGTCCCTGGATGAAATGAGAAAAAAGGTGAAAAAGTAACAAAGTGTCAAGGGAGAAATTCAGAAACTCAGGCCGAGCTGCCTGGAGCCCAGGGGCGGATGCAAAGTCTGTGGAGAGCCGCTGTGTCCCTGGATGAAATGAGAAAAAAGGTGAAAAAATGGCAAAGTGTCAAGGGAGCTAGGCAGAAACCCATGCCTACGGTCCTGGAGCCCAGGGGCCGCGGGAAAGTCTGTGGAGAGCCGCTGTGTCCCTGGATGAAATGAGAAAAAGGGTGAAAAAATGGCAAAGTGTCAAGGGAAAAATTCAGAAACCCGTGCCTAGGGTCCTGGAGCCCAGGGGCGGCTGTAAAGTCTGTGGAGAGCCGCTGTGTCCCTGGATGAAATGAGAAAAAGGGTGGAAAAATGGCAAAGTGTCAAGGGAGCTAGGCAGAAACCCATGCCTAGGGTCCTGGAGCCCAGGGGCGGTTCTAAAGCCTGTGAGAGCCGCTGTTGCCCTGGATGAAATGAGAAAAAAGGTGAAAAAATGGCAAAGTGTCAAGGGAGCTAGGCAGAAACCCATGCCTAGGGTCCTGGAGCCCAGGGGCGGTTCTAAAGTCTGTGAGAGCCGCTGTTGCCCTGGATGAAATGAGAAAAAAGGTGAAAAAATGGCAAAGTGTCAAGGGAGCTAGGCAGAAACCCATGCCTAGGGTCCTGGAGCCCAGGGGCCGCGGGAAAGTCTGTGGAGAGCCGCTGTGTCCCTGGATGAAATGAGGAAAAAGGTGAAAAAATGGCAAAGTGTCAAGGGAGAAATTCAGAAACCCATGCCTTGCGTCCTGGAGCCCAGGGGCGGTTCTAAAGTCTGTGAGAGCCGCTGTGTCCCTGGATGAAATGAGAAAAAGGGTGAAAAAATGGCAAAGTGTCAAGGGAGCTAGGCAGAAACCCATGCCTAGGGTCCTGGAGCCCAGGGGCCGCGGGAAAGTCTGTGGAGAGCCGCTGTGTCCCTGGATGAAATGAGAAAAAAGGTGAAAAAGTAACAAAGTGTCAAGGGAGAAATTCAGAAACCCAGGCCGAGCTGCCTGGAGCCCAGGGGCGGCTGCAAAGTCTGTGGAGAGCCGCTGTGTCCCTGGATGAAATGAGAAAAAGGGTGGAAAAATGGCAAAGTGTCAAGGGAGAAATTCAGAAACCCAGGCCGAGCTGCCTGGAGCCCAGGGGCGGCTGCAAAGTCTGTGGAGAGCCGCTGTGTCCCTGGATGAAATGAGAAAAAAGGTGAAAAAATGGCAAAGTGTCAAGGGAGAAATTCAGAAACCCAGGCCGAGCTGCCTGGAGCCCAGGGGCGGCTGCAAAGTCTGTGGAGAGCCGCTGTGTCCCTGGATGAAATGAGAAAAAGGGTGGAAAAATGGCAAAGTGTCAAGGGAGAAATTCAGAAACTCAGGCCGAGCTGCCTGGAGCCCAGGGGCGGCTGCAAAGTCTGTGGAGAGCCGCTGTGTCCCTGGATGAAATGAGAAAAAAGGTGAAAAAATGGCAAAGTGTCAAGGGAGAAATTCAGAAACCCATGCCTAGGGTCCTGGAGCCCAGGGGCCGCGGGAAAGTCTGTGGAGAGCCGCTGTGTCCCTGGATGAAATGAGAAAAAAGGTGAAAAAATGGCAAAGTGTCAAGGGAGAAATTCAGAAACCCATGCCTAGGGTCCTGGAGCCCAGGGGCCGCGGGAAAGTCTGTGGAGAGCCGCTGTGTCCCTGGATGAAATGAGAAAAAAGGTGAAAAAATGGCAAAGTGTCAAGGGAGCTAGGCAGAAACCCATGCCTAGGGTCCTGGAGACCAGGGGCCGCGGGAAAGTCTGTGGAGAGCCGCTGTGTCCCTGGATGAAATGAGAAAAAAGGTGAAAAAATGGCAAAGTGTCAAGGGAGCTAGGCAGAAACCCATGCCTAGGGTCCTGGAGCCCAGGGGCGGTTCTAAAGTCTGTGAGAGCCGCTGTTGCCCTGGATGAAATGAGAAAAAAGGTGAAAAAATGGCAAAGTGTCAAGGGAGCTAGGCAGAAACCCATGCCTAGGGTCCTGGAGCCCAGGGGCCGCGGGAAAGTCTGTGGAGAGCCGCTGTGTCCCTGGATGAAATGAGAAAAAAGGTGAAAGAGTAACAAAGTGTCAAGGGAGAAATTCAGAAACCCAGGCCGAGCTGCCTGGAGCCCAGGGGCGGCTGCAAAGTCTGTGGAGAGCCGCTGTGTCCCTGGATGAAATGAGAAAAAAGGTGAAAAAATGGCAAAGTGTCAAGGGAGAAATTCAGAAACCCAGGCCGAGCTGCCTGGAGCCCAGGGGCGGCTGTAAAGTCTGTGGAGTGCCGCTGTGTCCCTGGATGAAATGAGAAAAAGGGTGAAAAAATGGCAAAGTGTCAAGGGAAAAATTCAGAAACCCATGCCTAGGGTCCTGGAGCCCAGGGGCGGTTCTAAAGTGTGTGGAGAGCCGCTGTGTCCCTGGATGAATTGAGAAAAAGGGTGAAAAAATGGCAAAGTGTCAAGGGAGAAATTCAGAAACTCAGGCCGAGCTGCCTGGAGCCCAGGGGCGGTTCTAAAGTGTGTGGAGAGCCGCTGTGTCCCTGGATGAATTGAGAAAAAGGGTGAAAAAATGGCAAAGTGTCAAGGGAGCTAGGCAGAAACCCATGCCTAGGGTCCTGGAGCCCAGGGGCGGCTGCAAAGTCTGTGGAAAGCCGCTGTTGCCCTGGATGAAATGAGAAAAAGGGTGAAAAAATGGCAAAGTGTCAAGGGAGCTAGGCAGAAACCCATGCCTAGGGTCCTGGAGCCCAGGGGCGGCTGCAAAGTCTGTGGAGAGCCGCTGTGTCCCTGGATGAAATGAGAAAAAAGGTGGAAAAATGGCAAAGTGTCAAGGGAGCTAGGCAGAAACCCATGCCTAGGGTCCTGGAGCCCAGGGGCGGCTGCAAAGTCTGTGGAGAGCCGCTGTGTCCCTGGATGAAATGAGAAAAAGGGTGAAAAAATGGCAAAGTGTCAAGGGAGCTAGGCAGAAACCCATGCCTAGGGTCCTGGAGCCCAGGGGCCGCGGGAAAGTCTGTGGAGAGCCGCTGTTGCCCTGGATGAAATGAGAAAAAAGGTGAAAAAATGGCAAAGTGTCAAGGGAGAAATTCAGAAACCCATGCCTAGGGTCCTGGAGCCAAGGGGCCGCGGGAAAGTCTGTGGAGAGCCGCTGTGTCCCTGGATGAAATGAGAAAAAAGGTGAAAAAATGGCAAAGTGTCAAGGGAGAAATTCAGAAACCCATGCCTAGGGTCCTGGAGCCCAGGGGCGGCTGTAAAGTCTGTGGAGAGCCGCTGTGTCCCTGGATGAAATGAGAAAAAGGGTGAAAAAATGGCAAAGTGTCAAGGGAGAAATTCAGAAACTCAGGCCGAGCTGCCTGGAGCCCAGGGGCGGTTCTAAAGTCTGTGAGAGCCGCTGTGTCCCTGGATGAAATGAGAAAAAGGGTGGAAAAATGGCAAAGTGTCAAGGGAGCTAGGCAGAAACCCATGCCGAGCTGCCTGGAGCCCAGGGGCGGCTGTAAAGTCTGTGGAGTGCCGCTGTGTCCCTGGATGAAATGAGAAAATGGGTGAAAAAATGGCAAAGTGTCAAGGGAGAAATTCAGAAACCCAGGCCGAGCTGCCTGGAGCCCAGGGGCGGCTGCAAAGTCTGTGGAGAGCCGCTGTGTCCCTGGATGAAATGAGAAAAAAGGTGAAAAAATGGCAAAGTGTCAAGGGAGAAATTCAGAAACTCAGGCCGAGCTGCCTGGAGCCCAGGGGCGGTTCTAAAGTGTGTGGAGAGCCGCTGTGTCCCTGGATGAATTGAGAAAAAGGGTGAAAAAATGGCAAAGTGTCAAGGGAGCTAGGCAGAAACCCATGCCTAGGGTCCTGGAGCCCAGGGGCGGCTGCAAAGTCTGTGGAGAGCCGCTGTGTCCCTGGATGAAATGAGAAAAAGGGTGGAAAAATGGCAAAGTGTCAAGGGAGCTAGGCAGAAACCCATGCCGAGCTGCCTGGAGCCCAGGGGCGGCTGTAAAGTCTGTGGAGTGCCGCTGTGTCCCTGGATGAAATGAGAAAAAGGGTGAAAAAATGGCAAAGTGTCAAGGGAGAAATTCAGAAACTCAGGCCGAGCTGCCTGGAGCCCAGGGGCGGTTCTAAAGTGTGTGGAGAGCCGCTGTGTCCCTGGATGAATTGAGAAAAAGGGTGAAAAAATGGCAAAGTGTCAAGGGAGCTAGGCAGAAACCCATGCCTAGGGTCCTGGAGCCCAGGGGCGGCTGCAAAGTCTGTGGAGAGCCGCTGTGTCCCTGGATGAAATGAGAAAAAGGGTGGAAAAATGGCAAAGTGTCAAGGGAGAAATTCAGAAACCCAGGCCGAGCTGCCTGGAGCCCAGGGGCGGCTGCAAAGTCTGTGGAGAGCCGCTGTGTCCCTGGATGAAATGAGAAAAAAGGTGGAAAAATGGCAAAGTGTCAAGGGAGCTAGGCAGAAACCCATGCCTAGGGTCCTGGAGCCCAGGGGCCGCGGGAAAGTCTGTGGAGAGCCGCTGTGTCCCTGGATGAAATGAGAAAAAAGGTGAAAAAGTAACAAAGTGTCAAGGGAGAAATTCAGAAACCCAGGCCGAGCTGCCTGGAGCCCAGGGGCGGCTGCAAAGTCTGTGGAGAGCCGCTGTGTCCCTGGATGAAATGAGAAAAAGGGTGAAAAAATGGCAAAGTGTCAAGGGAAAAATTCAGAAACCCATGCCTAGGGTCCTGGAGCCCAGGGGCGGCTGCAAAGTCTGTGGAGAGCCGCTGTGTCCCTGGATGAAATGAGAAAAAAGGTGAAAAAATGGCAAAGTGTCAAGGGAGAAATTCAGAAACCCAGGCCGAGCTGCCTGGAGCCCAGGGGCGGCTGTAAAGTCTGTGGAGTGCCGCTGTGTCCCTGGATGAAATGAGAAAAAAGGTGAAAAAATGGCAAAGTGTCAAGGGAGCTAGGCAGAAACCCATGCCTAGGGTCCTGGAGCCCAGGGGCGGCTGTAAAGTCTGTGGAGAGCCGCTGTTAAGCCAGACGCCCTCTGGCGGACACAGGCAGGAGTTGCAGTAAATGCATTGAAGTCAATGGGCGAGAGTAAGCCATGCCTTGCGTCCTGGAGCCCAGGGGCGGTTCTAAAGTCTGTGAGAGCCGCTGTGTCCCTGGATGAAATGAGAAAAAGGGTGAAAAAATGGCAAAGTGTCAAGGGAGCTAGGCAGAAACCCATGCCTAGGGTCCTGGAGCCCAGGGGCCGCGGGAAAGTCTGTGGAGAGCCGCTGTTGCCCTGGATGAAATGAGAAAAAAGGTGAAAAAATGGCAAAGTGTCAAGGGAGCTAGGCAGAAACCCATGCCTAGGGTCCTGGAGCCCAGGGGCGGTTCTAAAGTCTGTGAGAGCCGCTGTGTCCCTGGATGAAATGAGAAAAAGGGTGAAAAAATGGCAAAGTGTCAAGGGAGCTAGGCAGAAACCCATGCCTAGGGTCCTGGAGCCCAGGGGCGTTTCTAAAGCCTGTGAGAGCCGCTGTGTCCCTGGATGAAATGAGAAAAAAGGTGAAAAAATGGCAAAGTGTCAAGGGAGAAATTCAGAAACTCAGGCCGAGCTGGCTGGAGCCCAGGGGCGGCTGCAAAGTCTGTGGAGAGCCGCTGTGTCCCTGGATGAAATGAGAAAAAAGGTGAAAAAATGGCAAAGTGTCAAGGGAGCTAGGCAGAAACCCATGCCTAGGGTCCTGGAGCCCAGGGGCGGTTCTAAAGTGTGTGGAGAGCCGCTGTGTCCCTGGATGAAATGAGAAAAAGGGTGAAAAAATGGCAAAGTGTCAAGGGAAAAATTCAGAAACCCATGCCTAGGGTCCTGGAGCCCAGGGGCGGCTGCAAAGTCTGTGGAGAGCCGCTGTGTCCCTGGATGAAATGAGAAAAAAGGTGAAAAAATGGCAAAGTGTCAAGGGAGAAATTCAGAAACCCAGGCCGAGCTGCCTGGAGCCCAGGGGCGGCTGTAAAGTCTGTGGAGTGCCGCTGTGTCCCTGGATGAAATGAGAAAAAAGGTGAAAAAATGGCAAAGTGTCAAGGGAGCTAGGCAGAAACCCATGCCTAGGGTCCTGGAGCCCAGGGGCGGTTCTAAAGTCTGTGAGAGCCGCTGTGTCCCTGGATGAATTGAGAAAAAGGGTGAAAAAATGGCAAAGTGTCAAGGGAGAAATTCAGAAACTCAGGCCGAGCTGCCTGGAGCCCAGGGGCGGCTGTAAAGTCTGTGGAGAGCCGCTGTGTCCCTGGATGAAATGAGAAAAAGGGTGAAAAAATGGCAAAGTGTCAAGGGAAAAATTCAGAAACCCATGCCTAGGGTCCTGGAGCCCAGGGGCGGCTGTAAAGTCTGTGGAGAGCCGCTGTGTCCCTGGATGAATTGAGAAAAAGGGTGAAAAAATGGCAAAGTGTCAAGGGAGAAATTCAGAAACTCAGGCCGAGCTGCCTGGAGCCCAGGGGCGGTTCTAAAGTGTGTGGAGAGCCGCTGTGTCCCTGGATGAAATGAGAAAAAAGGTGAAAAAATGGCAAAGTGTCAAGGGAGCTAGGCAGAAACCCATGCCTAGGGTCCTGGAGCCCAGGGGCGGCTGCAAAGTCTGTGGAGAGCCGCTGTGTCCCTGGATGAAATGAGAAAAAGGGTGGAAAAATGGCAAAGTGTCAAGGGAGAAATTCAGAAACTCAGGCCGAGCTGCCTGGAGCCCAGGGGCGGCTGCAAAGTCTGTGGAGAGCCGCTGTGTCCCTGGATGAAATGAGAAAAAAGGTGGAAAAATGGCAAAGTGTCAAGGGAGCTAGGCAGAAACCCATGCCTAGGGTCCTGGAGCCCAGGGGCGGCTGCAAAGTCTGTGGAAAGCCGCTGTTGCCCTGGATGAAATGAGAAAAAGGGTGAAAAAATGGCAAAGTGTCAAGGGAGCTAGGCAGAAACCCATGCCTAGGGTCCTGGAGCCCAGGGGCCGCGGGAAAGTCTGTGGAGAGCCGCTGTGTCCCTGGATGAAATGAGAAAAAAGGTGAAAAAATGGCAAAGTGTCAAGGGAGCTAGGCAGAAACCCATGCCTAGGGTCCTGGAGCCCAGGGGCCGCGGGAAAGTCTGTGGAGAGCCGCTGTGCCCCTGGATGAAATGAGAAAAAGGGTGAAAAAATGGCAAAGTGTCAAGGGAGCTAGGCAGAAACCCATGCCTAGGGTCCTGGAGCCCAGGGGCCGCGGGAAAGTCTGTGGAGAGCCGCTGTGTCCCTGGATGAAATGAGAAAAAAGGTGAAAAAATGGCAAAGTGTCAAGGGAGCTAGGCAGAAACCCATGCCTAGGGTCCTGGAGCCCAGGGGCCGCGGGAAAGTCTGTGGAGAGCCGCTGTGCCCCTGGATGAAATGAGAAAAAGGGTGAAAAAATGGCAAAGTGTCAAGGGAGCTAGGCAGAAACCCATGCCTAGGGTCCTGGAGCCCAGGGGCCGCGGGAAAGTCTGTGGAGAGCCGCTGTGTCCCTGGATGAAATGAGAAAAAAGGTGAAAAAATGGCAAAGTGTCAAGGGAGCTAGGCAGAAACCCATGCCTAGGGTCCTGGAGCCCAGGGGCCGCGGGAAAGTCTGTGGAGAGCCGCTGTGTCCCTGGATGAAATGAGAAAAAAGGTGAAAAAGTAACAAAGTGTCAAGGGAGAAATTCAGAAACCCAGGCCGAGCTGCCTGGAGCCTCAAAGCGGATAGAAATAGCGTGGAGAGCCGCTGTTAAGCCAGACGCCCTCTGGCGGACACAGGCAGGAGTTGCAGTAAATGCATTGAAGTCAATGGGCGAGAGTAACCCATGCCTTGCGTCCTGGAGCCCAGGGGCGGTTCTAAAGTGTGTGGAGAGCCGCTGTTGCCCTGGATGAAATGAGAAAAAGGGTGGAAAAATGGCAAAGTGTCAAGGGAGAAATTCAGAAACTCAGGCCGAGCTGCCTGGAGCCCAGGGGCGGTTCTAAAGCATGTGAGAGCCGCTGTTGCCCTGGATGAAATGAGAAAAAAGGTGAAAAAATGGCAAAGTGTCAAGGGAGAAATTCAGAAACCCATGCCTAGGGTCCTGGAGCCCAGGGGCGGCTGTAAAGTCTGTGGAGAGCCGCTGTGTCCCTGGATGAAATGAGAAAAAAGGTGAAAAAATGGCAAAGTGTCAAGGGAGCTAGGCAGAAACCCATGCCTAGGGTCCTGGAGCCCAGGGGCCGCTCTAAAGTCTGTGAGAGCCGCTGTTGCCCTGGATGAAATGAGAAAAAAGGTGAAAAAATGGCAAAGTGTCAAGGGAGCTAGGCAGAAACCCATGCCTAGGGTCCTGGAGCCCAGGGGCCGCGGGAAAGTCTGTGGAGAGCCGCTGTGTCCCTGGATGAAATGAGAAAAAAGGTGAAAAAGTAACAAAGTGTCAAGGGAGAAATTCAGAAACTCAGGCCGAGCTGCCTGGAGCCCAGGGGCGGATGCAAAGTCTGTGGAGAGCCGCTGTGTCCCTGGATGAAATGAGAAAAAAGGTGAAAAAATGGCAAAGTGTCAAGGGAGCTAGGCAGAAACCCATGCCTACGGTCCTGGAGCCCAGGGGCCGCGGGAAAGTCTGTGGAGAGCCGCTGTGTCCCTGGATGAAATGAGAAAAAGGGTGAAAAAATGGCAAAGTGTCAAGGGAAAAATTCAGAAACCCGTGCCTAGGGTCCTGGAGCCCAGGGGCGGCTGTAAAGTCTGTGGAGAGCCGCTGTGTCCCTGGATGAAATGAGAAAAAGGGTGGAAAAATGGCAAAGTGTCAAGGGAGCTAGGCAGAAACCCATGCCTAGGGTCCTGGAGCCCAGGGGCGGTTCTAAAGCCTGTGAGAGCCGCTGTTGCCCTGGATGAAATGAGAAAAAAGGTGAAAAAATGGCAAAGTGTCAAGGGAGCTAGGCAGAAACCCATGCCTAGGGTCCTGGAGCCCAGGGGCGGTTCTAAAGTCTGTGAGAGCCGCTGTTGCCCTGGATGAAATGAGAAAAAAGGTGAAAAAATGGCAAAGTGTCAAGGGAGCTAGGCAGAAACCCATGCCTAGGGTCCTGGAGCCCAGGGGCCGCGGGAAAGTCTGTGGAGAGCCGCTGTGTCCCTGGATGAAATGAGGAAAAAGGTGAAAAAATGGCAAAGTGTCAAGGGAGAAATTCAGAAACCCATGCCTTGCGTCCTGGAGCCCAGGGGCGGTTCTAAAGTCTGTGAGAGCCGCTGTGTCCCTGGATGAAATGAGAAAAAGGGTGAAAAAATGGCAAAGTGTCAAGGGAGAAATTCAGAAACTCAGGCCGAGCTGCCTGGAGCCCAGGGGCGGTTCTAAAGTCTGTGAGAGCCGCTGTGTCCCTGGATGAAATGAGAAAAAGGGTGAAAAAATGGCAAAGTGTCAAGGGAGCTAGGCAGAAACCCATGCCTAGGGTCCTGGAGCCCAGGGGCCGCGGGAAAGTCTGTGGAGAGCCGCTGTTGCCCTGGATGAAATGAGAAAAAAGGTGAAAAAATGGCAAAGTGTCAAGGGAGAAATTCAGAAACTCAGGCCGAGCTGCCTGGAGCCCAGGGGCGGTTCTAAAGTGTGTGGAGAGCCGCTGTGTCCCTGGATGAATTGAGAAAAAGGGTGAAAAAATGGCAAAGTGTCAAGGGAGCTAGGCAGAAACCCATGCCTAGGGTCCTGGAGCCCAGGGGCGGCTGCAAAGTCTGTGGAGAGCCGCTGTGTCCCTGGATGAAATGAGAAAAAGGGTGGAAAAATGGCAAAGTGTCAAGGGAGCTAGGCAGAAACCCATGCCGAGCTGCCTGGAGCCCAGGGGCGGCTGTAAAGTCTGTGGAGTGCCGCTGTGTCCCTGGATGAAATGAGAAAAAGGGTGAAAAAATGGCAAAGTGTCAAGGGAGAAATTCAGAAACTCAGGCCGAGCTGCCTGGAGCCCAGGGGCGGTTCTAAAGTGTGTGGAGAGCCGCTGTGTCCCTGGATGAATTGAGAAAAAGGGTGAAAAAATGGCAAAGTGTCAAGGGAGCTAGGCAGAAACCCATGCCTAGGGTCCTGGAGCCCAGGGGCGGCTGCAAAGTCTGTGGAGAGCCGCTGTGTCCCTGGATGAAATGAGAAAAAAGGTGAAAAAATGGCAAAGTGTCAAGGGAGAAATTCAGAAACCCAGGCCGAGCTGCCTGGAGCCCAGGGGCGGCTGTAAAGTCTGTGGAGTGCCGCTGTGTCCCTGGATGAAATGAGAAAAAAGGTGAAAAAATGGCAAAGTGTCAAGGGAGCTAGGCAGAAACCCATGCCTAGGGTCCTGGAGCCCAGGGGCGGTTCTAAAGTCTGTGAGAGCCGCTGTGTCCCTGGATGAATTGAGAAAAAGGGTGAAAAAATGGCAAAGTGTCAAGGGAGAAATTCAGAAACTCAGGCCGAGCTGCCTGGAGCCCAGGGGCGGCTGTAAAGTCTGTGGAGAGCCGCTGTGTCCCTGGATGAAATGAGAAAAAGGGTGAAAAAATGGCAAAGTGTCAAGGGAAAAATTCAGAAACCCATGCCTAGGGTCCTGGAGCCCAGGGGCGGCTGTAAAGTCTGTGGAGAGCCGCTGTGTCCCTGGATGAATTGAGAAAAAGGGTGAAAAAATGGCAAAGTGTCAAGGGAGCTAGGCAGAAACCCATGCCTAGGGTCCTGGAGCCCAGGGGCGGCTGCAAAGTCTGTGGAGAGCCGCTGTGTCCCTGGATGAAATGAGAAAAAGGGTGGAAAAATGGCAAAGTGTCAAGGGAGCTAGGCAGAAACCCATGCCGAGCTGCCTGGAGCCCAGGGGCGGCTGTAAAGTCTGTGGAGTGCCGCTGTGTCCCTGGATGAAATGAGAAAAAGGGTGAAAAAATGGCAAAGTGTCAAGGGAGAAATTCAGAAACTCAGGCCGAGCTGCCTGGAGCCCAGGGGCGGTTCTAAAGTGTGTGGAGAGCCGCTGTGTCCCTGGATGAATTGAGAAAAAGGGTGAAAAAATGGCAAAGTGTCAAGGGAGAAATTCAGAAACTCAGGCCGAGCTGCCTGGAGCCCAGGGGCGGTTCTAAAGTGTGTGGAGAGCCGCTGTGTCCCTGGATGAATTGAGAAAAAGGGTGAAAAAATGGCAAAGTGTCAAGGGAGCTAGGCAGAAACCCATGCCTAGGGTCCTGGAGCCCAGGGGCGGCTGCAAAGTCTGTGGAAAGCCGCTGTTGCCCTGGATGAAATGAGAAAAAGGGTGAAAAAATGGCAAAGTGTCAAGGGAGCTAGGCAGAAACCCATGCCTAGGGTCCTGGAGCCCAGGGGCCGCGGGAAAGTCTGTGGAGAGCCGCTGTGTCCCTGGATGAAATGAGAAAAAAGGTGAAAAAATGGCAAAGTGTCAAGGGAGCTAGGCAGAAACCCATGCCTAGGGTCCTGGAGCCCAGGGGCCGCTCTAAAGTCTGTGAGAGCCGCTGTTGCCCTGGATGAAATGAGAAAAAAGGTGAAAAAATGGCAAAGTGTCAAGGGAGCTAGGCAGAAACCCATGCCTAGGGTCCTGGAGACCAGGGGCCGCGGGAAAGTCTGTGGAGAGCCGCTGTGTCCCTGGATGAAATGAGAAAAAAGGTGAAAAAATGGCAAAGTGTCAAGGGAGCTAGGCAGAAACCCATGCCTAGGGTCCTGGAGCCCAGGGGCGGTTCTAAAGTCTGTGAGAGCCGCTGTTGCCCTGGATGAAATGAGAAAAAAGGTGAAAAAATGGCAAAGTGTCAAGGGAGCTAGGCAGAAACCCATGCCTAGGGTCCTGGAGCCCAGGGGCCGCGGGAAAGTCTGTGGAGAGCCGCTGTGTCCCTGGATGAAATGAGGAAAAAGGTGAAAAAATGGCAAAGTGTCAAGGGAGAAATTCAGAAACCCATGCCTTGCGTCCTGGAGCCCAGGGGCGGTTCTAAAGTCTGTGAGAGCCGCTGTGTCCCTGGATGAAATGAGAAAAAGGGTGAAAAAATGGCAAAGTGTCAAGGGAGCTAGGCAGAAACCCATGCCTAGGGTCCTGGAGCCCAGGGGCCGCGGGAAAGTCTGTGGAGAGCCGCTGTGTCCCTGGATGAAATGAGAAAAAAGGTGAAAAAATGGCAAAGTGTCAAGGGAGAAATTCAGAAACCCATGCCTAGGGTCCTGGAGCCCAGGGGCCGCGGGAAAGTCTGTGGAGAGCCGCTGTGTCCCTGGATGAAATGAGAAAAAAGGTGAAAAAATGGCAAAGTGTCAAGGGAGCTAGGCAGAAACCCATGCCTAGGGTCCTGGAGACCAGGGGCCGCGGGAAAGTCTGTGGAGAGCCGCTGTGTCCCTGGATGAAATGAGAAAAAAGGTGAAAAAATGGCAAAGTGTCAAGGGAGCTAGGCAGAAACCCATGCCTAGGGTCCTGGAGCCCAGGGGCGGTTCTAAAGTCTGTGAGAGCCGCTGTTGCCCTGGATGAAATGAGAAAAAAGGTGAAAAAATGGCAAAGTGTCAAGGGAGCTAGGCAGAAACCCATGCCTAGGGTCCTGGAGCCCAGGGGCGGCTGCAAAGTCTGTGGAGAGCCGCTGTGTCCCTGGATGAAATGAGGAAAAAGGTGAAAAAATGGCAAAGTGTCAAGGGAGCTAGGCAGAAACCCATGCCTAGGGTCCTGGAGCCCAGGGGCGGCTGCAAAGTCTGTGGAGAGCCGCTGTGTCCCTGGATGAAATGAGAAAAAGGGTGGAAAAATGGCAAAGTGTCAAGGGAGAAATTCAGAAACTCAGGCCGAGCTGCCTGGAGCCCAGGGGCGGCTGCAAAGTCTGTGGAGAGCCGCTGTGTCCCTGGATGAAATGAGAAAAAAGGTGAAAAAATGGCAAAGTGTCAAGGGAGAAATTCAGAAACCCATGCCTAGGGTCCTGGAGCCCAGGGGCCGCGGGAAAGTCTGTGGAGAGCCGCTGTGTCCCTGGATGAAATGAGAAAAAAGGTGAAAAAATGGCAAAGTGTCAAGGGAGAAATTCAGAAACCCATGCCTAGGGTCCTGGAGCCCAGGGGCCGCGGGAAAGTCTGTGGAGAGCCGCTGTGTCCCTGGATGAAATGAGAAAAAAGGTGAAAAAATGGCAAAGTGTCAAGGGAGCTAGGCAGAAACCCATGCCTAGGGTCCTGGAGACCAGGGGCCGCGGGAAAGTCTGTGGAGAGCCGCTGTGTCCCTGGATGAAATGAGAAAAAAGGTGAAAAAATGGCAAAGTGTCAAGGGAGCTAGGCAGAAACCCATGCCTAGGGTCCTGGAGCCCAGGGGCGGTTCTAAAGTCTGTGAGAGCCGCTGTTGCCCTGGATGAAATGAGAAAAAAGGTGAAAAAATGGCAAAGTGTCAAGGGAGCTAGGCAGAAACCCATGCCTAGGGTCCTGGAGCCCAGGGGCCGCGGGAAAGTCTGTGGAGAGCCGCTGTGTCCCTGGATGAAATGAGAAAAAAGGTGAAAGAGTAACAAAGTGTCAAGGGAGAAATTCAGAAACCCAGGCCGAGCTGCCTGGAGCCCAGGGGCGGCTGCAAAGTCTGTGGAGAGCCGCTGTGTCCCTGGATGAAATGAGAAAAAAGGTGAAAAAATGGCAAAGTGTCAAGGGAGAAATTCAGAAACCCAGGCCGAGCTGCCTGGAGCCCAGGGGCGGCTGTAAAGTCTGTGGAGTGCCGCTGTGTCCCTGGATGAAATGAGAAAAAGGGTGAAAAAATGGCAAAGTGTCAAGGGAGAAATTCAGAAACTCAGGCCGAGCTGCCTGGAGCCCAGGGGCGGCTGCAAAGTCTGTGGAGTGCCGCTGTGTCCCTGGATGAAATGAGAAAAAGGGTGGAAAAATGGCAAAGTGTCAAGGGAGAAATTCAGAAACCCAGGCCGAGCTGCCTGGAGCCCAGGGGCGGCTGCAAAGTCTGTGGAGAGCCGCTGTGTCCCTGGATGAAATGAGAAAAAAGGTGAAAAAATGGCAAAGTGTCAAGGGAGAAATTCAGAAACCCAGGCCGAGCTGCCTGGAGCCCAGGGGCGGCTGCAAAGTCTGTGGAGAGCCGCTGTGTCCCTGGATGAAATGAGAAAAAGGGTGGAAAAATGGCAAAGTGTCAAGGGAGCTAGGCAGAAACCCATGCCTAGGGTCCTGGAGCCCAGGGGCGGTTCTAAAGCCTGTGAGAGCCGCTGTTGCCCTGGATGAAATGAGAAAAAAGGTGAAAAAATGGCAAAGTGTCAAGGGAGCTAGGCAGAAACCCATGCCTAGGGTCCTGGAGCCCAGGGGCGGTTCTAAAGTCTGTGAGAGCCGCTGTTGCCCTGGATGAAATGAGAAAAAAGGTGAAAAAATGGCAAAGTGTCAAGGGAGAAATTCAGAAACCCAGGCCGAGCTGCCTGGAGCCCAGGGGCGGCTGCAAAGTCTGTGGAGAGCCGCTGTGTCCCTGGATGAAATGAGAAAAAAGGTGAAAAAATGGCAAAGTGTCAAGGGAGAAATTCAGAAACCCAGGCCGAGCTGCCTGGAGCCCAGGGGCGGCTGCAAAGTCTGTGGAGAGCCGCTGTGTCCCTGGATGAAATGAGAAAAAAGGTGAAAAAATGGCAAAGTGTCAAGGGAGAAATTCAGAAACTCAGGCCGAGCTGGCTGGAGCCCAGGGGCGGCTGCAAAGTCTGTGGAGAGCCGCTGTGTCCCTGGATGAATTGAGAAAAAGGGTGAAAAAATGGCAAAGTGTCAAGGGAGAAATTCAGAAACTCAGGCCGAGCTGCCTGGAGCCCAGGGGCGGTTCTAAAGTGTGTGGAGAGCCGCTGTGTCCCTGGATGAATTGAGAAAAAGGGTGAAAAAATGGCAAAGTGTCAGGGGAGAAATTCAGAAACCCAGGCCGAGCTGCCTGGAGCCTCAAAGCGGATAGAAATAGCGTGGAGAGCCGCTGTTAAGCCAGACGCCCTCTGGCGGACACAGGCAGGAGTTGCAGTAAATGCATTGAAGTCAATGGGCGAGAGTAACCCATGCCTTGCGTCCTGGAGCCCAGGGGCGGTTCTAAAGTGTGTGGAGAGCCGCTGTTGCCCTGGATGAAATGAGAAAAAGGGTGGAAAAATGGCAAAGTGTCAAGGGAGAAATTCAGAAACTCAGGCCGAGCTGCCTGGAGCCCAGGGGCGGTTCTAAAGCATGTGAGAGCCGCTGTTGCCCTGGATGAAATGAGAAAAAAGGTGAAAAAATGGCAAAGTGTCAAGGGAGAAATTCAGAAACCCATGCCTAGGGTCCTGGAGCCCAGGGGCGGCTGTAAAGTCTGTGGAGAGCCGCTGTGTCCCTGGATGAAATGAGAAAAAAGGTGAAAAAATGGCAAAGTGTCAAGGGAGCTAGGCAGAAACCCATGCCTAGGGTCCTGGAGCCCAGGGGCCGCTCTAAAGTCTGTGAGAGCCGCTGTTGCCCTGGATGAAATGAGAAAAAAGGTGAAAAAATGGCAAAGTGTCAAGGGAGCTAGGCAGAAACCCATGCCTAGGGTCCTGGAGCCCAGGGGCCGCGGGAAAGTCTGTGGAGAGCCGCTGTGTCCCTGGATGAAATGAGAAAAAAGGTGAAAAAGTAACAAAGTGTCAAGGGAGAAATTCAGAAACTCAGGCCGAGCTGCCTGGAGCCCAGGGGCGGATGCAAAGTCTGTGGAGAGCCGCTGTGTCCCTGGATGAAATGAGAAAAAAGGTGAAAAAATGGCAAAGTGTCAAGGGAGCTAGGCAGAAACCCATGCCTACGGTCCTGGAGCCCAGGGGCCGCGGGAAAGTCTGTGGAGAGCCGCTGTGTCCCTGGATGAAATGAGAAAAAGGGTGAAAAAATGGCAAAGTGTCAAGGGAAAAATTCAGAAACCCGTGCCTAGGGTCCTGGAGCCCAGGGGCGGCTGTAAAGTCTGTGGAGAGCCGCTGTGTCCCTGGATGAAATGAGAAAAAGGGTGGAAAAATGGCAAAGTGTCAAGGGAGCTAGGCAGAAACCCATGCCTAGGGTCCTGGAGCCCAGGGGCGGTTCTAAAGCCTGTGAGAGCCGCTGTTGCCCTGGATGAAATGAGAAAAAAGGTGAAAAAATGGCAAAGTGTCAAGGGAGCTAGGCAGAAACCCATGCCTAGGGTCCTGGAGCCCAGGGGCGGTTCTAAAGTCTGTGAGAGCCGCTGTTGCCCTGGATGAAATGAGAAAAAAGGTGAAAAAATGGCAAAGTGTCAAGGGAGCTAGGCAGAAACCCATGCCTAGGGTCCTGGAGCCCAGGGGCCGCGGGAAAGTCTGTGGAGAGCCGCTGTGTCCCTGGATGAAATGAGGAAAAAGGTGAAAAAATGGCAAAGTGTCAAGGGAGAAATTCAGAAACCCATGCCTTGCGTCCTGGAGCCCAGGGGCGGTTCTAAAGTCTGTGAGAGCCGCTGTGTCCCTGGATGAAATGAGAAAAAGGGTGAAAAAATGGCAAAGTGTCAAGGGAGCTAGGCAGAAACCCATGCCTAGGGTCCTGGAGCCCAGGGGCCGCGGGAAAGTCTGTGGAGAGCCGCTGTGTCCCTGGATGAAATGAGAAAAAAGGTGAAAAAGTAACAAAGTGTCAAGGGAGAAATTCAGAAACCCAGGCCGAGCTGCCTGGAGCCCAGGGGCGGCTGCAAAGTCTGTGGAGAGCCGCTGTGTCCCTGGATGAAATGAGAAAAAAGGTGAAAAAATGGCAAAGTGTCAAGGGAGAAATTCAGAAACCCAGGCCGAGCTGCCTGGAGCCCAGGGGCGGCTGCAAAGTCTGTGGAGAGCCGCTGTGTCCCTGGATGAAATGAGAAAAAGGGTGGAAAAATGGCAAAGTGTCAAGGGAGAAATTCAGAAACCCAGGCCGAGCTGCCTGGAGCCCAGGGGCGGCTGCAAAGTCTGTGGAGAGCCGCTGTGTCCCTGGATGAAATGAGAAAAAAGGTGAAAAAATGGCAAAGTGTCAAGGGAGAAATTCAGAAACCCAGGCCGAGCTGCCTGGAGCCCAGGGGCGGCTGCAAAGTCTGTGGAGAGCCGCTGTGTCCCTGGATGAAATGAGAAAAAGGGTGGAAAAATGGCAAAGTGTCAAGGGAGAAATTCAGAAACTCAGGCCGAGCTGCCTGGAGCCCAGGGGCGGCTGCAAAGTCTGTGGAGAGCCGCTGTGTCCCTGGATGAAATGAGAAAAAAGGTGAAAAAATGGCAAAGTGTCAAGGGAGAAATTCAGAAACCCATGCCTAGGGTCCTGGAGCCCAGGGGCCGCGGGAAAGTCTGTGGAGAGCCGCTGTGTCCCTGGATGAAATGAGAAAAAAGGTGAAAAAATGGCAAAGTGTCAAGGGAGCTAGGCAGAAACCCATGCCTAGGGTCCTGGAGACCAGGGGCCGCGGGAAAGTCTGTGGAGAGCCGCTGTGTCCCTGGATGAAATGAGAAAAAAGGTGAAAAAATGGCAAAGTGTCAAGGGAGCTAGGCAGAAACCCATGCCTAGGGTCCTGGAGCCCAGGGGCGGTTCTAAAGTCTGTGAGAGCCGCTGTTGCCCTGGATGAAATGAGAAAAAAGGTGAAAAAATGGCAAAGTGTCAAGGGAGCTAGGCAGAAACCCATGCCTAGGGTCCTGGAGCCCAGGGGCCGCGGGAAAGTCTGTGGAGAGCCGCTGTGTCCCTGGATGAAATGAGAAAAAAGGTGAAAGAGTAACAAAGTGTCAAGGGAGAAATTCAGAAACCCAGGCCGAGCTGCCTGGAGCCCAGGGGCGGCTGCAAAGTCTGTGGAGTGCCGCTGTGTCCCTGGATGAAATGAGAAAAAGGGTGGAAAAATGGCAAAGTGTCAAGGGAGAAATTCAGAAACCCAGGCCGAGCTGCCTGGAGCCCAGGGGCGGCTGCAAAGTCTGTGGAGAGCCGCTGTGTCCCTGGATGAAATGAGAAAAAAGGTGAAAAAATGGCAAAGTGTCAAGGGAGAAATTCAGAAACCCAGGCCGAGCTGCCTGGAGCCCAGGGGCGGCTGTAAAGTCTGTGGAGTGCCGCTGTGTCCCTGGATGAAATGAGAAAAAAGGTGAAAAAATGGCAAAGTGTCAAGGGAGCTAGGCAGAAACCCATGCCTAGGGTCCTGGAGCCCAGGGGCGGTTCTAAAGTCTGTGAGAGCCGCTGTGTCCCTGGATGAATTGAGAAAAAGGGTGAAAAAATGGCAAAGTGTCAAGGGAGAAATTCAGAAACTCAGGCCGAGCTGCCTGGAGCCCAGGGGCGGCTGTAAAGTCTGTGGAGAGCCGCTGTGTCCCTGGATGAAATGAGAAAAAGGGTGAAAAAATGGCAAAGTGTCAAGGGAAAAATTCAGAAACCCATGCCTAGGGTCCTGGAGCCCAGGGGCGGTTCTAAAGTGTGTGGAGAGCCGCTGTGTCCCTGGATGAATTGAGAAAAAGGGTGAAAAAATGGCAAAGTGTCAAGGGAGAAATTCAGAAACTCAGGCCGAGCTGCCTGGAGCCCAGGGGCGGTTCTAAAGTGTGTGGAGAGCCGCTGTGTCCCTGGATGAATTGAGAAAAAGGGTGAAAAAATGGCAAAGTGTCAAGGGAGCTAGGCAGAAACCCATGCCTAGGGTCCTGGAGCCCAGGGGCGGCTGCAAAGTCTGTGGAAAGCCGCTGTTGCCCTGGATGAAATGAGAAAAAGGGTGAAAAAATGGCAAAGTGTCAAGGGAGCTAGGCAGAAACCCATGCCTAGGGTCCTGGAGCCCAGGGGCGGCTGCAAAGTCTGTGGAGAGCCGCTGTGTCCCTGGATGAAATGAGAAAAAAGGTGGAAAAATGGCAAAGTGTCAAGGGAGCTAGGCAGAAACCCATGCCTAGGGTCCTGGAGCCCAGGGGCGGCTGCAAAGTCTGTGGAGAGCCGCTGTGTCCCTGGATGAAATGAGAAAAAGGGTGAAAAAATGGCAAAGTGTCAAGGGAGCTAGGCAGAAACCCATGCCTAGGGTCCTGGAGCCCAGGGGCCGCGGGAAAGTCTGTGGAGAGCCGCTGTTGCCCTGGATGAAATGAGAAAAAAGGTGAAAAAATGGCAAAGTGTCAAGGGAGAAATTCAGAAACCCATGCCTAGGGTCCTGGAGCCAAGGGGCCGCGGGAAAGTCTGTGGAGAGCCGCTGTGTCCCTGGATGAAATGAGAAAAAAGGTGAAAAAATGGCAAAGTGTCAAGGGAGAAATTCAGAAACCCATGCCTAGGGTCCTGGAGCCCAGGGGCGGCTGTAAAGTCTGTGGAGAGCCGCTGTGTCCCTGGATGAAATGAGAAAAAGGGTGAAAAAATGGCAAAGTGTCAAGGGAGAAATTCAGAAACTCAGGCCGAGCTGCCTGGAGCCCAGGGGCGGTTCTAAAGTCTGTGAGAGCCGCTGTGTCCCTGGATGAAATGAGAAAAAGGGTGGAAAAATGGCAAAGTGTCAAGGGAGCTAGGCAGAAACCCATGCCGAGCTGCCTGGAGCCCAGGGGCGGCTGTAAAGTCTGTGGAGTGCCGCTGTGTCCCTGGATGAAATGAGAAAATGGGTGAAAAAATGGCAAAGTGTCAAGGGAGAAATTCAGAAACCCAGGCCGAGCTGCCTGGAGCCCAGGGGCGGCTGCAAAGTCTGTGGAGAGCCGCTGTGTCCCTGGATGAAATGAGAAAAAAGGTGAAAAAATGGCAAAGTGTCAAGGGAGCTAGGCAGAAACCCATGCCTAGGGTCCTGGAGACCAGGGGCCGCGGGAAAGTCTGTGGAGAGCCGCTGTGTCCCTGGATGAAATGAGAAAAAAGGTGAAAAAATGGCAAAGTGTCAAGGGAGCTAGGCAGAAACCCATGCCTAGGGTCCTGGAGCCCAGGGGCGGTTCTAAAGTCTGTGAGAGCCGCTGTTGCCCTGGATGAAATGAGAAAAAAGGTGAAAAAATGGCAAAGTGTCAAGGGAGCTAGGCAGAAACCCATGCCTAGGGTCCTGGAGCCCAGGGGCCGCGGGAAAGTCTGTGGAGAGCCGCTGTGTCCCTGGATGAAATGAGGAAAAAGGTGAAAAAATGGCAAAGTGTCAAGGGAGAAATTCAGAAACCCATGCCTTGCGTCCTGGAGCCCAGGGGCGGTTCTAAAGTCTGTGAGAGCCGCTGTGTCCCTGGATGAAATGAGAAAAAGGGTGAAAAAATGGCAAAGTGTCAAGGGAGCTAGGCAGAAACCCATGCCTAGGGTCCTGGAGCCCAGGGGCCGCGGGAAAGTCTGTGGAGAGCCGCTGTGTCCCTGGATGAAATGAGAAAAAAGGTGAAAAAGTAACAAAGTGTCAAGGGAGAAATTCAGAAACCCAGGCCGAGCTGCCTGGAGCCCAGGGGCGGCTGCAAAGTCTGTGGAGAGCCGCTGTGTCCCTGGATGAAATGAGAAAAAAGGTGAAAAAATGGCAAAGTGTCAAGGGAGAAATTCAGAAACCCAGGCCGAGCTGGCTGGAGCCCAGGGGCGGCTGCAAAGTCTGTGGAGAGCCGCTGTGTCCCTGGATGAATTGAGAAAAAGGGTGAAAAAATGGCAAAGTGTCAAGGGAGAAATTCAGAAACTCAGGCCGAGCTGCCTGGAGCCCAGGGGCGGTTCTAAAGTGTGTGGAGAGCCGCTGTGTCCCTGGATGAATTGAGAAAAAGGGTGAAAAAATGGCAAAGTGTCAGGGGAGAAATTCAGAAACCCAGGCCGAGCTGCCTGGAGCCTCAAAGCGGATAGAAATAGCGTGGAGAGCCGCTGTTAAGCCAGACGCCCTCTGGCGGACACAGGCAGGAGTTGCAGTAAATGCATTGAAGTCAATGGGCGAGAGTAACCCATGCCTTGCGTCCTGGAGCCCAGGGGCGGTTCTAAAGTGTGTGGAGAGCCGCTGTTGCCCTGGATGAAATGAGAAAAAGGGTGGAAAAATGGCAAAGTGTCAAGGGAGAAATTCAGAAACTCAGGCCGAGCTGCCTGGAGCCCAGGGGCGGTTCTAAAGCATGTGAGAGCCGCTGTTGCCCTGGATGAAATGAGAAAAAAGGTGAAAAAATGGCAAAGTGTCAAGGGAGAAATTCAGAAACCCATGCCTAGGGTCCTGGAGCCCAGGGGCGGCTGTAAAGTCTGTGGAGAGCCGCTGTGTCCCTGGATGAAATGAGAAAAAAGGTGAAAAAATGGCAAAGTGTCAAGGGAGCTAGGCAGAAACCCATGCCTAGGGTCCTGGAGCCCAGGGGCCGCTCTAAAGTCTGTGAGAGCCGCTGTTGCCCTGGATGAAATGAGAAAAAAGGTGAAAAAATGGCAAAGTGTCAAGGGAGCTAGGCAGAAACCCATGCCTAGGGTCCTGGAGCCCAGGGGCCGCGGGAAAGTCTGTGGAGAGCCGCTGTGTCCCTGGATGAAATGAGAAAAAAGGTGAAAAAGTAACAAAGTGTCAAGGGAGAAATTCAGAAACTCAGGCCGAGCTGCCTGGAGCCCAGGGGCGGATGCAAAGTCTGTGGAGAGCCGCTGTGTCCCTGGATGAAATGAGAAAAAAGGTGAAAAAATGGCAAAGTGTCAAGGGAGCTAGGCAGAAACCCATGCCTACGGTCCTGGAGCCCAGGGGCCGCGGGAAAGTCTGTGGAGAGCCGCTGTGTCCCTGGATGAAATGAGAAAAAGGGTGAAAAAATGGCAAAGTGTCAAGGGAAAAATTCAGAAACCCGTGCCTAGGGTCCTGGAGCCCAGGGGCGGCTGTAAAGTCTGTGGAGAGCCGCTGTGTCCCTGGATGAAATGAGAAAAAGGGTGGAAAAATGGCAAAGTGTCAAGGGAGCTAGGCAGAAACCCATGCCTAGGGTCCTGGAGCCCAGGGGCGGTTCTAAAGCCTGTGAGAGCCGCTGTTGCCCTGGATGAAATGAGAAAAAAGGTGAAAAAATGGCAAAGTGTCAAGGGAGCTAGGCAGAAACCCATGCCTAGGGTCCTGGAGCCCAGGGGCGGTTCTAAAGTCTGTGAGAGCCGCTGTTGCCCTGGATGAAATGAGAAAAAAGGTGAAAAAATGGCAAAGTGTCAAGGGAGCTAGGCAGAAACCCATGCCTAGGGTCCTGGAGCCCAGGGGCCGCGGGAAAGTCTGTGGAGAGCCGCTGTGTCCCTGGATGAAATGAGGAAAAAGGTGAAAAAATGGCAAAGTGTCAAGGGAGAAATTCAGAAACCCATGCCTTGCGTCCTGGAGCCCAGGGGCGGTTCTAAAGTCTGTGAGAGCCGCTGTGTCCCTGGATGAAATGAGAAAAAGGGTGAAAAAATGGCAAAGTGTCAAGGGAGAAATTCAGAAACTCAGGCCGAGCTGCCTGGAGCCCAGGGGCGGTTCTAAAGTCTGTGAGAGCCGCTGTGTCCCTGGATGAAATGAGAAAAAGGGTGAAAAAATGGCAAAGTGTCAAGGGAGCTAGGCAGAAACCCATGCCTAGGGTCCTGGAGCCCAGGGGCCGCGGGAAAGTCTGTGGAGAGCCGCTGTTGCCCTGGATGAAATGAGAAAAAAGGTGAAAAAATGGCAAAGTGTCAAGGGAGCTAGGCAGAAACCCATGCCTAGGGTCCTGGAGCCCAGGGGCCGCGGGAAAGTCTGTGGAGTGCCGCTGTGTCCCTGGATGAAATGAGAAAAAGGGTGAAAAAATGGCAAAGTGTCAAGGGAGAAATTCAGAAACTCAGGCCGAGCTGCCTGGAGCCCAGGGGCGGCTGCAAAGTCTGTGGAGTGCCGCTGTGTCCCTGGATGAAATGAGAAAAAGGGTGGAAAAATGGCAAAGTGTCAAGGGAGAAATTCAGAAACCCAGGCCGAGCTGCCTGGAGCCCAGGGGCGGCTGCAAAGTCTGTGGAGAGCCGCTGTGTCCCTGGATGAAATGAGAAAAAAGGTGAAAAAATGGCAAAGTGTCAAGGGAGAAATTCAGAAACCCAGGCCGAGCTGCCTGGAGCCCAGGGGCGGCTGTAAAGTCTGTGGAGTGCCGCTGTGTCCCTGGATGAAATGAGAAAAAAGGTGAAAAAATGGCAAAGTGTCAAGGGAGCTAGGCAGAAACCCATGCCTAGGGTCCTGGAGCCCAGGGGCGGTTCTAAAGTCTGTGAGAGCCGCTGTGTCCCTGGATGAATTGAGAAAAAGGGTGAAAAAATGGCAAAGTGTCAAGGGAGAAATTCAGAAACTCAGGCCGAGCTGCCTGGAGCCCAGGGGCGGCTGTAAAGTCTGTGGAGAGCCGCTGTGTCCCTGGATGAAATGAGAAAAAGGGTGAAAAAATGGCAAAGTGTCAAGGGAAAAATTCAGAAACCCATGCCTAGGGTCCTGGAGCCCAGGGGCGGTTCTAAAGTGTGTGGAGAGCCGCTGTGTCCCTGGATGAATTGAGAAAAAGGGTGAAAAAATGGCAAAGTGTCAAGGGAGAAATTCAGAAACTCAGGCCGAGCTGCCTGGAGCCCAGGGGCGGTTCTAAAGTGTGTGGAGAGCCGCTGTGTCCCTGGATGAATTGAGAAAAAGGGTGAAAAAATGGCAAAGTGTCAAGGGAGCTAGGCAGAAACCCATGCCTAGGGTCCTGGAGCCCAGGGGCGGCTGCAAAGTCTGTGGAAAGCCGCTGTTGCCCTGGATGAAATGAGAAAAAGGGTGAAAAAATGGCAAAGTGTCAAGGGAGCTAGGCAGAAACCCATGCCTAGGGTCCTGGAGCCCAGGGGCGGCTGCAAAGTCTGTGGAGAGCCGCTGTGTCCCTGGATGAAATGAGAAAAAAGGTGGAAAAATGGCAAAGTGTCAAGGGAGCTAGGCAGAAACCCATGCCTAGGGTCCTGGAGCCCAGGGGCGGCTGCAAAGTCTGTGGAGAGCCGCTGTGTCCCTGGATGAAATGAGAAAAAGGGTGAAAAAATGGCAAAGTGTCAAGGGAGCTAGGCAGAAACCCATGCCTAGGGTCCTGGAGCCCAGGGGCCGCGGGAAAGTCTGTGGAGAGCCGCTGTTGCCCTGGATGAAATGAGAAAAAAGGTGAAAAAATGGCAAAGTGTCAAGGGAGAAATTCAGAAACCCATGCCTAGGGTCCTGGAGCCAAGGGGCCGCGGGAAAGTCTGTGGAGAGCCGCTGTGTCCCTGGATGAAATGAGAAAAAAGGTGAAAAAATGGCAAAGTGTCAAGGGAGAAATTCAGAAACCCATGCCTAGGGTCCTGGAGCCCAGGGGCGGCTGTAAAGTCTGTGGAGAGCCGCTGTGTCCCTGGATGAAATGAGAAAAAGGGTGAAAAAATGGCAAAGTGTCAAGGGAGAAATTCAGAAACTCAGGCCGAGCTGCCTGGAGCCCAGGGGCGGTTCTAAAGTCTGTGAGAGCCGCTGTGTCCCTGGATGAAATGAGAAAAAGGGTGGAAAAATGGCAAAGTGTCAAGGGAGCTAGGCAGAAACCCATGCCGAGCTGCCTGGAGCCCAGGGGCGGCTGTAAAGTCTGTGGAGTGCCGCTGTGTCCCTGGATGAAATGAGAAAATGGGTGAAAAAATGGCAAAGTGTCAAGGGAGAAATTCAGAAACCCAGGCCGAGCTGCCTGGAGCCCAGGGGCGGCTGCAAAGTCTGTGGAGAGCCGCTGTGTCCCTGGATGAAATGAGAAAAAAGGTGAAAAAATGGCAAAGTGTCAAGGGAGAAATTCAGAAACTCAGGCCGAGCTGCCTGGAGCCTCAAAGCGGATAGAAATAGCGTGGAGAGCCGCTGTTAAGCCAGACGCCCTCTGGCGGACACAGGCAGGAGTTGCAGTAAATGCATTGAAGTCAATGGGCGAGAGTAAGCCATGCCTTGCGTCCTGGAGCCCAGGGGCGGTTCTAAAGTCTGTGAGAGCCGCTGTGTCCCTGGATGAAATGAGAAAAAGGGTGAAAAAATGGCAAAGTGTCAAGGGAGCTAGGCAGAAACCCATGCCTAGGGTCCTGGAGCCCAGGGGCCGCGGGAAAGTCTGTGGAGAGCCGCTGTTGCCCTGGATGAAATGAGAAAAAAGGTGAAAAAATGGCAAAGTGTCAAGGGAGAAATTCAGAAACTCAGGCCGAGCTGCCTGGAGCCCAGGGGCGGTTCTAAAGTGTGTGGAGAGCCGCTGTGTCCCTGGATGAATTGAGAAAAAGGGTGAAAAAATGGCAAAGTGTCAAGGGAGCTAGGCAGAAACCCATGCCTAGGGTCCTGGAGCCCAGGGGCGGCTGCAAAGTCTGTGGAGAGCCGCTGTGTCCCTGGATGAAATGAGAAAAAGGGTGGAAAAATGGCAAAGTGTCAAGGGAGCTAGGCAGAAACCCATGCCGAGCTGCCTGGAGCCCAGGGGCGGCTGTAAAGTCTGTGGAGTGCCGCTGTGTCCCTGGATGAAATGAGAAAAAGGGTGAAAAAATGGCAAAGTGTCAAGGGAGAAATTCAGAAACTCAGGCCGAGCTGCCTGGAGCCCAGGGGCGGTTCTAAAGTGTGTGGAGAGCCGCTGTGTCCCTGGATGAATTGAGAAAAAGGGTGAAAAAATGGCAAAGTGTCAAGGGAGCTAGGCAGAAACCCATGCCTAGGGTCCTGGAGCCCAGGGGCGGCTGCAAAGTCTGTGGAGAGCCGCTGTGTCCCTGGATGAAATGAGAAAAAAGGTGAAAAAATGGCAAAGTGTCAAGGGAGAAATTCAGAAACCCAGGCCGAGCTGCCTGGAGCCCAGGGGCGGCTGTAAAGTCTGTGGAGTGCCGCTGTGTCCCTGGATGAAATGAGAAAAAAGGTGAAAAAATGGCAAAGTGTCAAGGGAGCTAGGCAGAAACCCATGCCTAGGGTCCTGGAGCCCAGGGGCGGTTCTAAAGTCTGTGAGAGCCGCTGTGTCCCTGGATGAATTGAGAAAAAGGGTGAAAAAATGGCAAAGTGTCAAGGGAGAAATTCAGAAACTCAGGCCGAGCTGCCTGGAGCCCAGGGGCGGCTGTAAAGTCTGTGGAGAGCCGCTGTGTCCCTGGATGAAATGAGAAAAAGGGTGAAAAAATGGCAAAGTGTCAAGGGAAAAATTCAGAAACCCATGCCTAGGGTCCTGGAGCCCAGGGGCGGCTGTAAAGTCTGTGGAGAGCCGCTGTGTCCCTGGATGAATTGAGAAAAAGGGTGAAAAAATGGCAAAGTGTCAAGGGAGCTAGGCAGAAACCCATGCCTAGGGTCCTGGAGCCCAGGGGCGGCTGCAAAGTCTGTGGAGAGCCGCTGTGTCCCTGGATGAAATGAGAAAAAGGGTGGAAAAATGGCAAAGTGTCAAGGGAGCTAGGCAGAAACCCATGCCGAGCTGCCTGGAGCCCAGGGGCGGCTGTAAAGTCTGTGGAGTGCCGCTGTGTCCCTGGATGAAATGAGAAAAAGGGTGAAAAAATGGCAAAGTGTCAAGGGAGAAATTCAGAAACTCAGGCCGAGCTGCCTGGAGCCCAGGGGCGGTTCTAAAGTGTGTGGAGAGCCGCTGTGTCCCTGGATGAATTGAGAAAAAGGGTGAAAAAATGGCAAAGTGTCAAGGGAGAAATTCAGAAACTCAGGCCGAGCTGCCTGGAGCCCAGGGGCGGTTCTAAAGTGTGTGGAGAGCCGCTGTGTCCCTGGATGAATTGAGAAAAAGGGTGAAAAAATGGCAAAGTGTCAAGGGAGCTAGGCAGAAACCCATGCCTAGGGTCCTGGAGCCCAGGGGCGGCTGCAAAGTCTGTGGAAAGCCGCTGTTGCCCTGGATGAAATGAGAAAAAGGGTGAAAAAATGGCAAAGTGTCAAGGGAGCTAGGCAGAAACCCATGCCTAGGGTCCTGGAGCCCAGGGGCCGCGGGAAAGTCTGTGGAGAGCCGCTGTGTCCCTGGATGAAATGAGAAAAAAGGTGAAAAAATGGCAAAGTGTCAAGGGAGCTAGGCAGAAACCCATGCCTAGGGTCCTGGAGCCCAGGGGCCGCGGGAAAGTCTGTGGAGAGCCGCTGTGCCCCTGGATGAAATGAGAAAAAGGGTGAAAAAATGGCAAAGTGTCAAGGGAGCTAGGCAGAAACCCATGCCTAGGGTCCTGGAGCCCAGGGGCCGCGGGAAAGTCTGTGGAGAGCCGCTGTGTCCCTGGATGAAATGAGAAAAAAGGTGAAAAAATGGCAAAGTGTCAAGGGAGCTAGGCAGAAACCCATGCCTAGGGTCCTGGAGCCCAGGGGCCGCGGGAAAGTCTGTGGAGAGCCGCTGTGTCCCTGGATGAAATGAGAAAAAAGGTGAAAAAGTAACAAAGTGTCAAGGGAGAAATTCAGAAACCCAGGCCGAGCTGCCTGGAGCCTCAAAGCGGATAGAAATAGCGTGGAGAGCCGCTGTTAAGCCAGACGCCCTCTGGCGGACACAGGCAGGAGTTGCAGTAAATGCATTGAAGTCAATGGGCGAGAGTACCCAATGCGCCAAAAAAGTGCTGAAAATATGACAAAGTGTCAAATGAATGGGAGTCAATGGGCGAGAGTACCCAATGCGCCAAAAAAGTGCTGAAAATATGACAAAGTGTCAAATGAATGGGAGTCAATGGGCGAGAGTACCCAATGCACAAAAAAAGTGCTGAAAAAGTCCACACGAGCCTAGTCAGAAATGCAGGCCGAGGCGGCTAAAGCCCCAAAGCGGCTATAAAAAGCGTGGAGAGCCGCTGTCGCCCCGGAGGAACGGAGAAAAAGTGCTGAAAAAAGGCCTAAATCCTAACGGACCTAGGCGGAAGTGCAGGCGAGGCGGCAGGAGTCTGAAAACCGCTATAAAAAGCGTGGAGAGCCGCTGTCGCCCCGGAGAAACGGAGAAAAAGTGCTGAAAAAAGGCCTAAATCCTAACGGACCTAGGCGGAAGTGCAGGCGAGGCGGCAGGAGTCTGAAAACGGCTATAAAATGCGTGGAGAGCCGCTGTCGCCCCGGAGAAACGGAGAAAAAGTGCTGAAAAAAGGCCTAAATCCTAACGGACCGAGGCGGAAGTGCAGGCGAGGCGGCAGGAGTCTGAAAACGGCTATAAAATGCGTGGAGAGCCGCTGTCGCCCCGGAGGAACGGAGAAAAAGTGCTGAAAAAAGGCCTAAATCCTAACGGACCGAGGCGGAAGTGCAGGCGAGGCGGCAGGAGTCTGAAAACGGCTATAAAATGCGTGGAGAGCCGCTGTCGCCCCGGAGGAACGGAGAAAAAGTGCTGAAAAAAGGCCTAAATCCTAACGGACCGAGGCGGAAGTGCAGGCGAGGCGGCAGGAGTCTGAAAACGGCTATAAAATGCGTGGAGAGCCGCTGTCGCCCCGGAGGAACGGAGAAAAAGTGCTGAAAAAAGGCCTAAATCCTAACGGACCGAGGCGGAAGTGCAGGCGAGGCGGCAGGAGTCTGAAAACGGCTATAAAATGCGTGGAGAGCCGCTGTCGCCCCGGAGGAACGGAGAAAAAGTGCTGAAAAAAGGCCTAAATCCTAACGGACCGAGGCGGAAGTGCAGGCGAGGCGGCAGGAGTCTGAAAGCGGCTATAAAACGCGTGGAGAGCCGCTCGGATGATTTTTCAAAGTGTCAAATGAATGGGAGTGAATGGGGCAGAGTACCCAATGTGTAAAAAAAGTGCTGAAAAAACGACAAAGTCCACACGAGCCTAGTCAGAAATGCAGTCCGAGGCGGCTGGAGCCCCAAAGCGGCTATAAAACGCGTGGAGAGCCGCTCGGATGATTTTTCAAAGTGTCAAATGAATGGGAGTGAATGGGGCAGAGTACCCAATGTGTAAAAAAAGTGCTGAAAAAACGACAAAGTCCACACGAGCCTAGTCAGAAATGCAGTCCGAGGCGGCTGGAGCCCCAAAGCGGCTATAAAACGCGTGGAGAGCCGCTCGGATGATTTTTCAAAGTGTCAAATGAATGGGAGTGAATGGGGCAGAGTACCCAATGTGTAAAAAAAGTGCTGAAAAAACGACAAAGTCCACACGAGCCTAGTCAGAAATGCAGTCCGAGGCGGCTGGAGCCCCAAAGCGGCTATAAAACGCGTGGAGAGCCGCTCGGATGATTTTTCAAAGTGTGAAATGAATGGGAGTGAATGGGGCGGAGTACCCAATGCGCGAAAAAAGTGCTGAAAAAATGACAAAGTGTCAAATGAATGGGAGTCAATGAGTGTTTTGGTCGACCAGGAAAAAACGCGTTTACGGGAGAGGGTAAATCAGCCGAGAGGGGGGGGGGGGGTATACTTTACCCTCTCCCGTAAATGCCATTTTTCCTGGTTGACCAAAACACCTCCAGCACGATTTCGGAAACCCAGTTTTTAGAAACACTGACCTCCAGGGGAAGTACCGAGAAAAGCACACTTTTGAATCCGCTTTTGACGCACTGAAACACGGACGTGAGCTGGGGCTGTGCCGCTCTTGGAAAACCCCTGGAGGTTATTTTCTAAAACGGGTTTCCGCGTCCCCCTGGGCGCCCGTGTTGGGCCGCGCAAGGCGGTCCGGGCTGCCCACCCCATCTGAGTGCCCCGTTGGGCCGCGTGCATGGCAGGCATCCAAGGAAGGCTGATGAGCAGCGGTGATGATGATGATGAGACACCAGCTGCAATTTTGACAAAGTGTCACCTCTCAAGCATTTCCAAGCGTGACACAAACAAAAGGGAACGGGAACTTTGATATGAGTGACTTGTGCTTCTTTTTCTCTAAGTGTCACTCCACAGCTGGCACCCAGGCTGTGTGACGCAGGTGTCCGACGAGGAGCGCCCGCGATGGGCCGCGTCAGGCGGCCCGGGCCGCGCTATCACCTCCGGATGACAACATCCAAAGGAGCACGTTGGTGCTTGCTGGGAGTTTGCGCACGCGATAGGCGACGCCTGGCGGCCCTGGCCGCGCCTCGCCAGCGGGTAATGACGACCGCGAGCGCCATGCTGCGCCGATGGAGCTGTCCGAGGAGCGAGAGCGCCCGCCATGGGCGGCATCCGGCGGCCCCTGGCCGTGCTTCGTCTGCGGGTCGCTCTCCACCTCCGGGTGGCCAATCCGAGGTGTCCGCAAAGTGTGTGCGCTCGCCATGGGCGGCATCCGGCGGCCTCTGGCCGTGCTTCGTCTGCGGGTGCACACTAGGCGCGGTGGCTTTGTCCGCGCTCCACCTCCGGGTGGCGAATCCCAAAAAGCAGCACTTGGGTGCTTCGTAGGTGTCAGAAAAGTGTGTGCGCCCGCCATGGGCGGCATCCGGCGGCCTCTGGCCGTGCTTCGTCTGCGGGCGCACACTCGGAGCGAGGCTGCTGCTCGCTCCGGCGCGGTGGCTGGGTCCGCGCTCCACCTCCGGGTGGCGGAAGGAATCGAAAAGGAGCACTTTGCTGCTTCGCAGGTGTCAGAGGAGTGGGAGCGCCCGCCATGGGCGGCATCCGGCGGCCCCTGGCCGTGCTTCGTCTGCGGGTCGCTCTCCACCTCCGGGTGGCCCACTCCAAAGAAAATAAAAAAGGAGCCCAGCTCACTGGAAGGCAAGCTGAGGCTCCGGCGCGGGTAAGAGGGGCCCGCGCCTCACCTCCGGGTGTCCGACAAAGAGGAGCCGAGTGTGCTCATTGGAGGCCAGTGGGACCTCCGGCGCGGTAGCAGGGCCCGCGCTTCACCTCCGGGTGTCCGACAGAGAGGAGCCGAGTGCTCACTGGAGGCGAGTGACACCTCCGGCGCGGCCACCCGGGGGGCCATTGCCCCCCACCCGGCCGCGCTCGCACGCACCCCAACCCCCTGAGCC